>NW_017306935.1:607164-611694 GCF_000935625.1 Nanorana parkeri
CAGACTGCTCTGTCCTTGAGACCTTTCACTGGACAAGAAGTTCCGAAAAGCAAAGCGGAGAGAGTTGGAGTAAGGTGTTTAGAAACATGATGACTAAGTGTTTGGGCAAAAACATAAAGAAATACTTTGCTGGACAATGTATATTTGTTTGATCTGGATTTTTGAAAAAAAAAAAGTTTGAAAGTTTAACCTCTTGCCGTCCGCCCGTAGTAAAAAAACGGACGGAACCGCCGATCGCCTATATGTGCTCGTTTGCGGCACACACAGCCCGCCCCCGGTCGGCGCTTCCGTTTTTTTTTTTTCCCCCTCACCCCTCACCCCTCACCTTGATTCCCGGGATCCGCTGCCCCATCTTGGATCCCGGGACCGAACATTATATATCTTTCGCTTCTCATTACTGCCAAGGAGCCGATGGTGGTGACAGGTCAGTTTTATTAACAAAGATTAAAGCACCCCGTCATTAAAATAAAAGGCATACATTAAATTACTATCTTACATTGGGTTTGGACAGCTCAAGGCCATACATGCCTACAAATCACAAGCCTCTCCAACTGTCATAGTACTTACTGCAGATTAAAAAACAAAAAATCCTTATAATGAGAAAAAGGAAAAGTGGTATTAACAGTTTTGGACCACTACATATCACCAGCCAGTTTGCACAGATTACAGCAGGTAAGGTCAAAAGTGTTGGTGTAGTTTGGTTTTACTAACTAAATTGGAAAAACAAGAATTTTGTATTTAGTATTTACTGTAAAATACTTTATTAGAGTCTATTGAACACAGAGAGGTGGGACTTAAGTCCCTCAATGACACTCCAAAGGCAGGCCAAGGAAAGCCCGAATCAGATAGCTGCATATAGAGATCAGCTCAACAGCGATTTAGCAGGAATTATGATTAAACCAAAAAAAAAAAAAAGGTTAAACATTCCTCAGCAGAGAAGAGACTGAATTCCATCCTCGTAGGGCACTAGCAAGAAACAGAGGCATTCTGGGTAAAGGAGGAGTTATACAGGGGCTGACTTACAATTTTTTCTGTTTGCCAGCATCCATTCCTCCTGTAGGTGGCAGTATAACCCGACTATCTGATTTCCTGTCTCACTTGGATCAGAAATACTGGTTTTACCCCCTTCCCTATAGAGCAGGGGTAGGCAACCTTGGCTCTCCAGCTGTGCTGAAACTACAAATCCAATCATGCTTCTGCCTCTGGGAGTCATGCCGGTGGCTTGCAATGCCTTATGGGATTTGTACTTTCAGCACAGCTGGAGAGCCAAGGTTGCCTACCCCTGCTATAGAGCAAGTCATTACATCTGCAGAAATGGATACAGACTACCTGGCTGCAGTATCTCATGTTCTGCCCATATGCACTCCTGAGTAGCTGCCTGACAACCTGCATCGTTAACAGGTTAAAAACAAAGTATATTGACTGAAATACAGCTAGCGGTTTGGATATCACCAGAAAACAAAAGGAATTTAAAAAATGTATTAAAGCAAGTCTGGCCCATAAAAAAACTGAAAACCTGAAGGTTTAATATCACTTTAAAAATGGAGGCCTTATCTTTTTACAATTACACTTCAAATAAGCTAAAGGAATTCAATGCACCAAATGGAACACTTAAGTTGCACAACATTAAAAGGGGCAAACACAAAAATGACCTGTACAAAAATCAATCATTCTATAGACTTTTTTTCTGCTTGTGTATGCATAGCCACTGGCTTGAGGTAGCAAGGTACTTTGTACTTCACAGGCCAAGCAATAGTTGCACAAAGGCTGACACTGCCCCCTGAGCAGTATGAATATTTAGCACAATCTTGTAGAAAAAAGTTACTGCTGAGAGATGCAAGGTTAGCCAGAGGCTGACAAACACCTGCCCAGGAATAACATATTCAACAGACTGAAGTAGCACACACGGTTAACACTTTCCTTCCCTTCTTACTGATAATAGGAAAGGATCATTAGGTAGAGCAGACTTTTTTTAAACACATTTTTCCTATGCTTGATTCTTTCATTAAGATGTAGGGATTGGGTGTCTAAAATGCAGTTGAAATGTGTTTATCGTGTATTTATATCGAATGGTCTAGTAGAAAAACCACAAAAAAAAAGAATCCGGGTATTGAATTCTAAATCTAAGAAGTTGCATATCTGTGTCCTATTAGTAGACTGCTTTTAGAGATCTCTCCTCAGGACGCACTCGTGTCAGAAATGCTATTTTGTGAAAGTTTTGCATGTGGTTTTTCTTTTTTTATGCGTCTCTTATTGCCACCCTTTTGGAATGGAATGTGCCTGTACTGCAGAGATGTTCTGTATATTAATTTATTTTTTTTAAATTGTGCCGTGACATATGAAGGTCCTCCTTTCCAGATTTTTTTTTCATCTAATGCTCGTTTGTGCAGTAAATAAAAAAACAAAAACAGAAAGCAGCATACATGGCCTGTATACAGCTCCTTAGCACACTGTGCTGTTTTTCTGTTAAAGGCATACAAATGCCAGCTAAAATACCTCAATGGACCTTTCAAGGTGTACCCTTTATAGGTGCAATTGAAATTTAGTTGTAAACTGTGATGTGAAAGAGGAAATGAGGGCAGACCTGGGCTGGACAAATGAACAAACATGTTAGAAAAGGCCGGTCTAACATGCAACAAACCAGGACACATTAAAACTGGCAACAATAAAAATGCTTTATTGTTAGGCCTGTATAAAAACGTTAGTGTTATTTGGAAAGAATGTTGAAGACCTCTCTACATTTCTTGGGTCCCTGCTGTTTTAATACTTTGAGTAGGTTGGTCTTGCAGGTACAACTACAATTACAGAAAAACTTAATAAACACACTTACAAACTAATTTCCTAAGGGTTGTCATATTAAGAATTCATGGTGGGAGCACCAATGTTAAAGGGTTTGGCATCATCCTGTCAAAATGCACTGGTTGACAACTTATAAGGCATATGGGGACTCGCCACAGAAGGAGTGTGTATAATCTTCAGCAGATGTAATTTTAGAGAACACTGGAAGAGTACTAGAGGAAATGATATTCAGAGACTGTAGACATGCTAGTTTTGGTTGGACACAAGTGAAAGACTGAGGGCAATGATGCACCAGTCTAGTTGAGATCAATGATATTACCCCTTTACAAATCAATGTCCACACTTTCATTAAAGACTGTTGGGGTCCAGTGGCCTCACATATACCAAATGGAAATGAGTAGGCTGGCACAGAGCAAAACACACATGAACGCAATGCGCGGTCATGGGTCTACAGGGCTCCATCACAATGGGGTGCATTGCCATATGCCCGTTGATGTGCTTTGTGTTATGGAAGTCTAAAAGCTTTAAAAAAAAAAAAAAAAAAAAAAAAACTGAAAAAAACCCAAAAAAAAAAAAAAAAAGAAGACAAAAAACATACAACAATTCCAGATAGTTTCAAAATCAATGCACAGTAGCTTTCACACAGGGTTTATATGTCTGCCTCCCAAGTATCTCAGGAGGCGATCCTATAGAAAGTGTCTGTGATCTTCAGCCAGTGTACTGGAGATCTTCGGGCGGAATATAAACAGTAGAGGCTGCAGGCATGACTGGGAGGCAAATATACATCTGGGAAGGGTGGGCTAACGTAGCATAGTAGAAGGGTGGCAAAAAGGACAAGTGCATTTTGATTAAAAGTGCACTTATCCTTTAAGGGCTCATTCACACTTATGTATGTGTGCTGCAGCCTGCATAGTAAAGCAAACGTGTAAACAGACTGTTTCCCTTTAAAAACACATTAACTGCTTCATACTGATGTGAATCAGCCACAAAAAAAAAAAAAATAGAAATGTATTTTCATGCAGCAAAATGCATGTGCTTTACTGCAGTAAATAGAGCAGTGTTAAAGGGCTCTGAATCCCTCTTACAGGTTAATGTTGTCATGCAACACACCACCACTATCATGTAATGTACCATGACATGCTTCTCACACATTCATAAACCTTCTCAAAACTATTTTGCACGGCACATACACTTTTCTGAAATTGCTGTCATCTATCTACACTCTAAAAGGTCATAGCACAAGGAGCAACCTAAAAAGGTTGAAAATCAAACAATTCTTCTTATGACACACACACAACCAGCCAGGCTTTCATGCACACTAAGGGAATGCACAAGTGCCACTACAGAGGATGCAAGCAACTTGCAGCCGAGGTTGTCTTTTTTTACACCTCTTGCTTAAACTTTGATGCCAAGTTACTGCAGTTTTCTACCACTTTTCCTTGATAGCCAGAATAATGTTTTATGATAACACAAGGTCATTTTTTGAGCAATGGAATGTAAAATACCCAAGAATGATACCGGAGTTTGACACTGACACTAACTGCTGTGTTGCTACATGTCACTGATCAAAAAATTTGCCCGTAAAATACTTGTACATTGTGGAAAGTATGGATGAAGATAGTAAGTCCATGTTCGCAGTCTATTTGTACCTGAATTATTATTGCTATAGAAAATAAACTTGGTTCAACTTGAGCTGAAATTCTATACATGCTAAACCCTACCATAAAGTAA
>NW_017306935.1:611720-612708 GCF_000935625.1 Nanorana parkeri
CAGGGTTATGTGTGGCCCCTTGGCCACATCACATACAATGCAGGGCTGCATTATATGTGAAAGAGGCAGGCACGCAGTTGTGAACACCTTAGAGAGAAGGCATTGTGGTCGCACAAAAGGAGCATGTTGAAGCAAGGAGTAGGGCAAGTATTGCTCCTCATCACTCTACACACAAACGTAACAGGCATTTACCTTTTGCAGTGCAGGGAGACCCTTATCGCAAGGCTAGTTTTTTTTTCTTTTCTTGTTTCTTTGGGCTTAATTAAACCTCAATGGTGTGTGCATGATCCTTTTTTACCCCCATTTAATACCCGGTTTAAGTTCCCAGTGCTGCACACATCTTGGCTGTGGTGTCTGGGTACTTCAGATGGGTGCATACCATGTGCAGAGGCGCTTTGGGACAGCAAGTTTCTTGTTCCTTTGTGCGCAGGTAACAGAAGAGGCGGCAAAATGTGTCGGCATGACGAGAGTACTCAGCTTAGGGTGACAACACTGCCTTTCAGGGTCTGCATGCAGGAGCAGCATTGCCACCCTAAGACAGGACGTGGCTGTAGAAATCTCTTGCAGGTTGGATTACAAATGCAATACAAGACTGCACAGAAAAACCGATGTCTAGATTGCAATAACTGGACTGTAATCTATCATTTTTTTAAAACCTGGCTTTAGATACACTTTAATAAACTGGTACCTGTGTGGAATAAAATAAAACCTCCTAAACCCTCAATGTTAGACAATCTTCAGAAGGCACACCAGGAACCCCCAAAACCAAGAGTGCGCTTATGAAATGACTAACTTTAACCCCTTCATGACCAAGCTTTTTTCCTTCGGTTTTTTTTTAAAATGACGGACGCACTTTTTAAATTTCTGCTGTGCGATCCTTCCACAGCATTAATATACTTTCTTATAAAGTGCATTTACAAATATTATAATTTTTTTTTTTTTTGAGGACAGATAGGGCTATTTATGTATATCACATATGTGTACCTAA
>NW_017306935.1:613472-632029 GCF_000935625.1 Nanorana parkeri
ATTTTTTTTATATGAGGGGGGGGGGGGGGGGAATGTAAAGAAAACACTCTTTCTCCCCAGTTTTGATAAGTTGTTTTTTTTTTAAATAGCACAGCTAAAAATAATTAATTTATTTGTCCTTTATTAGGAAACCCCTCAGATCCCTAGGATTTCAGAAATATTTCTGTACTTCTCTGCCTAAAACTAAATGCTAACATTTTTTTTTCCCCCCCTCTAAACAGTACTTTTCAGGAGTCCCTCCAGCGTTGACTCCTCTCTCTTCCTGTCCCACGGAGTCTGTGCGGGTGCACACTGCCTGCATTGACTTACCTTGCGTGTCTTCTGGTCTCCCGGCCGAAGATCTGTACTGCGCATGCGCCCGCCCCAAGATCCTTTGCGGCCGCCTGGGAAACTTGAGATCTTTGGACTGGAGCGAAATGGTGGAGACAAAGTTTTAACCCTTTTGAACGTTTTTTTTTTTTTTATGTTTCTGCATAGCAGAATATTGCAATGAGGGAGTAAAATAAAAAAATTAACCCTTTAGGCTGGGTTTAAACCATTTTCCGGACCAGATGTGGAACATAGTGCATTGCATTTTTGCCGCGATTTCATATGGAATAAAAAAAAAAAAATGTAAATTTATTTTTTTGCTTCAAATGGTCTTACAAGTGCAGTCGACGTTTTTGATGCGTTCCTGTGCATTCCAGGCCAGACAAAATAGGATATGCAGTATTTTTCTGGTCTGGAACGGACTGCGCTAGTGGGAACAGTCTGCTCTAGGAGGTAAGGGGTTACTTTTTATAATTATAGTATAAAAACATATTTATATATAATTTTTACACTTTTTTTATGTCACAAATCGCATTATTTTTTAAAATTTCTATTATTAGGCAGCTCCAAACTTAGGAACAGCCAAGAATAACCTTAGTGACACTGATCCTGACAGCATGTCAGGATAAGATCTCACTATGGCTCCATTCACATATAGAGTTGGTGTTTCCCACGCTGTTATACGCGTGGATGACGGCAGGGCATGCAAACGCTAAAATCTTTACAACTGCACGGATTCCGCACGTATGCAGCGATCACTATTAGCCCAAACGTGCGGAGTCCGCCATAAATTAGCGCTTGTACTATTTTGTGCCACGCGGCGGCCGCCGCACATGCCTGAACGGTTCACATTAAAGTGCATTTTTAAAAAATGTTTAGAGCAGTTCCGCGTGAATTTAACAACCGCTCGTGTGTGAATGGAGCCTAATGGCCCCCCATCGTCTCAGGACGATCAAAAGCCTTGAAACAACGTTTCAGCATAGAAACATTTTGCTACATTCCTATGCTGAAGCATGTAGCAAACAGCCAGTACAGATCAGCATTTCCCAATCTGTACGGAGCTGTAAAAACTGTGATAGCAGAGCAATGTCAGCCGCACTGTCAGATACCTGATCGCTGTCAGCGATGGGTATCTGTAAAAGCTTAATTCTTTCATTAATGGATCCTCAGTATTGAGGCATCCATTAATGAACAGTAACAGCTGATCTCAGCAGTTACCGGCATTTCAAAGCCCTGAATAGCTACAGTGTACATGGTCATTTGGGCAATTCACGATGGGGACGTACAGTTTATGTGTCCAGTCGTGAAGGGGTTAAAAGTACTAACCAATTGCAAGGCACAAGAAATAGATCAAAACTTCTTAGCTAAAATTGCCAGCTATAGAATAATGATTTCAGTTTAGTAGCTCCTGGGAATTGAAACCTTAAATGATCTGCAAAATCCTGGGTGGTTTCTGCTATTCCAAAGAAGAGCCAGATTACATAATCAAGTACAGGTTTACTTTACTATCAGACTCGTATTGCCCTTTGTTAAGGAACCAATGTGAAATAGGTCAATATGTGCAGAAATGTCGATCAAGTTCTTCTGAATTTTAAGTGAAGATCATGAGAAAAAAAAAAAAAAAGTGTAGGGGCCACTGCTGAAGGCCTCCTGTGAAATGCTAGATGCCTGGCTGTCTTTTGCATGTTCAGTCAGTCTGGAATAAGCATGCAGTAGGGATGCACCGATATATCCGCCCCGAAACATAGCCGAAAATAGCACTTTTGGCTAAATCGCCGATACATCAACTCATCCGTGCTTTCTTTCTTCCCCGCGGGGACCCAGCCGGCCGAGCGCTGTGAGCGCCCGGCGTCACTTCTCCCACACCGCTCAGCCTCCTATCACAGTCCGGCAGAGCGGTGTGTGGGCGGAGACAGCCTGCGCTGTCACAGGAGGCTGAGCTCTCCTCCCTGCACCTCCTGCGACAGGGAGTCAGAGGGAGAGCGGTACAAACACTCAGTGATCAGTGAGTGTTTGTAGATAATTGAGGACATGGTATGTTGACTAAAGCCTCAATTATGAATGAATGTGAAGTGATCTACATTACTTCCTGTTCATTCATGATTGAGGTTATAGTAAACACACAATGTTCTCAAGTTATGAATGAACAGGAACACTCAGTATAGAGGATTCCTGTTCACTGATAACAGGGGACACAGAGAAAGAGATTGAGGACTCTGTGTTCTCAATCTCTTTTAAAGGGAAATATCAGGGGGCTGTTTAGACCCCCAATATTTCTCCGAAGCCCCTAAAACATTTTTGGTTTCGGCCTGACAATTTTTTTTAATTTCGGCTTTGAAATTTTTATTTCGGTGCACCGATAGCATGCAGTAAAGTGTTAATAAAAAAAGTGTCTACTTATCTCTATGCTTGTTCTGGGTCAGCAACTTAACAGTGAAGTCAATGCATCAGAATGACAGTCAGGGAACTAGCATCCCTAAAAGGAGCATTCAGTAATGGCAGACTCCATTAATCTCTCATGACTGTCCCATTAACACTAGTACAGTGTACAGCTTTGACAGTACATTCCCTTCTGAGTGTTTCAGTTGCTCTTCTTAAAAGTAGTCTTAACAACCCTCAAAAGCACCAATTTTAAATTTTCAGGGTTCATATGAAAGATTAAATCCAGCCAGATGTATGTTTTACCTAATGCACAAGATAGGAGGAACATTTTCCTTGAAATGGTCACCATAAGACAGGAGTCCCAATAATTATTAGTAGACTACAGTGTTGATGGTTTCGATTTCAATAGTCTTTTGAGATGACATGTGATGAATATTTGATCAAGTAAATCAATATATAGATTTTTAGTGACTTTACCAACTTTGGGGGGGGAAAAAAGCTGCACCTCGAACGGAAATTCTGTCTTCGAAAAAATCCTTGTTAAAGGATATCCCACATTTCTCCCCACGTTTCCTGTAGGACTTGGCTTTCTGGGAGCAGGTGGTTTTTGTTTTTTTTGTTTTTTTATTGCCATGGTACATGTAATGTCACCTTTATAATGTATGTCTGTGTGCTTTATTTAGCATCTGTGAACTATTAAAGGCACAGAATTCTTTATTTATAAAGAAAATGTCTCGGAATACACAGTTTGTGTGAAAGGCTGTATACAATGCTGTAGGGGGGCAGGATAAAACACAACATTGGATGTGTAGAAGCAGTTTACAACTGAATAAACCTTTCCCCCCACACAGCCCAAGACAACCTAATAAAGAATTACAACAGTAAAGATTGATATTAACAACAACAACTATGGAAAATGTTAGATTGGTTATAAACCTGGCCTCTCTAATCGCCTCCTTATGTGCCTGGAACATCTTGACGTTGTTCATGTTAGACTGCCAGTACTTCACATATCCACCGTGGTCAGCAGTCAGCATCCACATGTCATTGTGTGACCAGGTCATAGCTCGGACTGGGCTGTCATGAGCCTGCACATAAAAGACAGGAGATACAAAGACAAATTATTGTTCAACCCACTAAGTATTCAGGATTACAAAATCTATTTTAGAGGGTACATGGTATATGGTATATGGAAGCTGCCAAAGCTAACAACCTGGGAGAATCTGATCAGATTCACATGTTTATCAGGCAGATCTTATAGGAAGCCCAATGTAGCTCTTTGGGCAGACCAATGTAAAAGGACGTGTCCCCATTTACATCAGAGTACCCATGACTCAGTCTAGGTCTGGGGGGGGTGTTGGGTGCAAGATGGAGGTAAAAACTGAAAAGGACATTGAGGTGTCCAAGAGTGACATCTGTTCCGATCAGCAGGGGATCCGTGCACGGATCCCCTACTGATCAGAAAGGACAGTGCCCATGCAAAAGGGGCCTTATAGTTCCTTTCATATTTAATGAGTCATTGACCCAGCACAGATATGCAGGCCAGGTATTCCGATACATCATATGCTCTAGACTTGCCCGAGACCAGCAGTTTACAAAAGTAGTAAAACAATGGCATAAACAGTGGCTTGCCTGAACTTTAAAAACAAGCAATGGCACTCATGTTTATAAACTGACAGATTTTAACCATCTCAGATAGTGGTCTGTATTTTAGCCAGATTCAAAGGAAGTGAAGCAGACTCCATCTTGACATCATTATTCTAATAATTAGACTAATTATGCCTATGTCACTGTTATGATCTCTAGTCTCTTGTTCTATTTTAACACAATTTTCTCAAAAAGTACTTCAACTAAATTCAATAACTTAAGCTGGGCATAGATGGCTCGTATCAGATGACAAATTGTTAGCTTAACAATGACTGCATCTGATCAGATGCAGTCATTGTTGGGTAGCACAATTGTATTTAGGAAGCCACAGGTGCTATGGCTGTCTGAATACAATGACGATTCCTCCATCCACACTTGGCATTGATGGGGGAATCACGTAAATTTCTCGCTTGAGTACTGAATGGCTCAAATTCAAGCCGTCTATGCCCAGCTTAGGTTTAGACAAAATTTGACAACAAAGCAACATTTATTCTTAAGGATAATTAGAAGGTTTGCATATAACAAGCATAATAGAACACCTAGACCAACAAATCATGTACAATACACACCTGTAAAATTGTCTCAAAATTAAACGTCAGCCCATTCCATAAAGTGAACTCTCCACTTGAGGCTCCAGTTACTAAGCGACGACCCTCAGGAGTCCACTAAAATGAAGCAGAACATAATAACCAAAGTCAAGACTGCACCATAAAACATTTAGGGAGAACTCTGTCTCAGCTACAATGTACAATCTTAAACACCTTTATAAAAAGGATACTTACTCTGACTACAAAGACAGGGCATTTCACTTTGTTGGTAGAGGTCCGCACAAACTTTGTAGTGACAGCATTAAGTGGATTATTAAGCATTCCAATAGGAGGAACCAACTACAAAAGAAAGAAAAGAAAAAAAAAAAAAGAAAAAAACTTAATTTCTTACAATGTTCTTTTAGTTTTACCATGGACATCAGATGACAGCTGTCTGCCTTTGGCAGGGTTAGATGAGTAGGGTGATCAATGGCATCCTACACAATCTCTTAAGACCTAAATCAGAACAAAGCCTGTTACTGCCTGTCTACATCCAAAAAAGGATTCCCACATTCACATTAACATGCTTAAGCTACAAACAGACCAGTTTCTGTGTCAAAAGAGCTGGGCACATGAACTTTAAATGGAAGGAACACATTCCTACGATCAACAAATCAACTATAATGTATTAATCAGCGTTGTTTCATGAGAAAAAGTCAGGGTTGCAAATGATGTAAGCAAAAACACATCAGGTAGTTAAAAATGGCTCACTCCCATTGACTTTATATTACTGTAGAGGCTTTCGGTGTCAAGATTTATTTCATAGTGCAACTGGCAACTTTAAACCGCTATAATTAAAAGAGCTCCACAAGGAGGGAAAGGGACTCTTTAACCCTTTCGCTGCCAAGGACGTATGGCATACGGACCTACAAAAGTGCTTCCAGCTGGCCAGGTCAGTATGCCATACGGACCTGGCATTTACAGTTCTACTATAAGCTGATGGTCGCTTTAGCAACCATCAGCTTATAGTAGAACTGTTCAGCAGACTGTCCCCTTTCAATTAATAGCTGTCATCAGCGGCTCACAAGCCGCTGATGACTGCTATTACCAAAAATAGCGGGCGCCATCCCCCCCCCCGCCGGCACCGCCGCCGGCATCTGGAGTCTCTCATCCATCCCTGGAGCCATCCCAGGGAGGGATGAGAGACTCCATGGATCCCCACTGCTTGTAGGGTCTGTGGCAGCGGGGATCCGTACAAAAATCACCGGCGGGGGGGTCGGGGGGGTCCCGGGAACGAGCGGCGGCTGGCCGCATTTCAGGATGGCAGCTTTCAGAAAATATATGGTTTGGGGGGTCTTTTACAAACGCTAGCAACGCAGCAGTTGAAAATCAAATCAATAGGAAAAAATTGCAGAAAATTCAAAAATGGCTTGGCCAGCTGATTTGAAAAATGTTCCGGAGGGCTTGGCAGCGAAAGGGTTAAAATGCACCTAAAGTAGGCTAAATTTATTGCAGGAGAGACATTGTACATCATAAAAGCTTCTGCCTTACCTGCTAGCAATTTACACTCTGCAGCTGCACTTTCAATTGATTACTTACATTTTCATTTACACGTATTCTCTCCCTTTTAGAGCACAAGTGAAGTCAGCAAGCCACCACACAAAAGGCTAAAGCACGTATGTCAAAACGGTGTTTTTTCAGCAACATGTTGCCCTCTTGCTCCTTATTTGTAGCCCTCATGGGTTTAAAAATTCGAAATGAAAGAGCCCAACTATGCTACAGTATAAAACTATACATGAAATTTTGGTGCTCAATAATTCAAGAAAAAAAAAAAATGTATGGCTCCTTCCACTGATACAACATGCTGTAAGCATCATTATTACAACATGCTGTAAGCATCATTATTAGCAAAGTGCTATTTTCGATTTCTAAAGTAAATTTTAAAAAAGTGTCCCTTGAAGTCCTATTCTATTAGTTCAGCCCATTGTTTTAAAGTGTATTTCCGGTTTCACAGCTAAATTGGGATAACAACTATTTTATATTTGGTACATGTTGCCGTTCACATAGCATAAGCAGAAAAAAATTTTTTTTTAAAATGCTTCTTGCACTTTGAAATAGCTTTTTCTTGGATTAGGGTTTCTACTTGCTTCTTTATGATGTTAGGGGGGGTGGGGTTGTGCTGTGTGAATAGGAACACAAAATATATAGTGGTGGTTTTCTAAAAAATTTACTGCAAACGTGGAAAGTTTGACATGCCTGGGCTAGACAATCTTATAACACATCTGAGTGCAGAAAATTGTCACATATGTACCGCATAGATTACATGGAAGAAAACTAAAAGGCCATATGACAATTTGCCCTCCTCCTGTGTGTGTCAGTTAACACATCTGAACTGAGACACTGACTTACATACAATCTATCATTACAGCATTCAAGTAGGATAGAGCTAGTGCTGGGTTTTCCATATCATGGAAGTAATGTGCATGGATAAAATATAAACACAAATATAAATATAATTATATATACACACACATTATTAAATCTCGGATGGATCTGATACAAGGACAAACAAAAAAAGATAAGTAAATGAAAGTAAACACTCACGTCATTATAGTATCCAGCATCTGGCTGGATGGCTCTCATGTCTCTCTGATCTCTCTGCCATACTCTATTCTGAAAGAGAAAAAAAAAAAAAACACTTAAAACATAAAAGAATGATGTAACTAAAACCAAGCCTTGCAGTAATTGTAAAGGTCTTATATTCCATACGTATGTGCGCATATGTCCAGATTCCTAGCTTCACCTACAGCCTGTGAAGGCTGCAGAGTTTTAAATCCTATTTAGCTTGTTCCATGCAAGTGACTCACAATGTAGCAAAAACTAGAATAAGAATGCAGGAGGTCTTCAAACACTTTGAAGTGGGAATATTTTCTGGTGGACACCACCACCAAAACCACCAAATATACAGATAAATTTAGAATCTTAAGTAATGACAGAATTCATGACAAATCAATAGGTTGATAGCCACACTTGGGAAAACTACTGATTCCTAAAAGGTATTGTAATAATTAATGGGATTGCCAACACAAAGATAAGCTTCTATTAAAGCATGGCATGGTAACAATATTCTCACTCAGGCTTGTAAAGTAAAGGTGCCCGTACACCTTACGATTATAGGACGGTTTTCGTATGCAATCGACTTTTCATCCGATACCATTAGCCGTGTTATGCTCTGGAATAAGGAATCTGTCCCCATCCATTCTAGTATTTCAAAGACTTTGAGAAAGCAGAGATGAGCCAGACCACTGCTGAAAGTTTCTGGCATACTTGTCATGAAGTGAGTAAGGTCATCTGTTTCCCTCCTCCCCCAGCCTGTGTCTCTAAAGTGACTCTTCAAAAGATGTATAAGCAGAAAGTGGACATTATAGAAGGTAGTCATAGCTTAAGATCTTCTTAAAAATCACTTCTTGAACCGCTGCTGCAGGAGGCTGCTATCTAGAGTTAACTAGGTATTAAGTGCATTAAATTATTTTTAAAAAAACACATGCAAAAAAGGATACCAAGTGGTTAGCCACATAGCAGTGAATGACTAGATCTTACCTCCAAGTATTTGATAACAGACGGGTTGTAGTCTATAGTCTTGCGATTTACAGCCTTTCGCATTCGTTTGCCATCAAAGGTAAGCTGCTGCATGGCCTGCTGTTGTGCATAATCAGGACGTTTATAGAAAAGCTGACGGGGAGCCTGGTGTTGGAAGCGTGGCATGTGGAAGAAACGCGGGGGGGAACCAATCTCAGTTGCCATTTTGGATGTTCAATGGAGGGGGGAACCTTAAAAACAAACAAGCAAGAATCAGTATTAGAGTGATACATTAACAGCAGACTGTATATTAACATAAAAACCAAGGTCAGCAGAGCCATTCAGGGCTGCAACCAACCAGACGATTAATTGATAATAACCGATAATGAGAATTGTTGGCAACTATTCTCATCATCAATTAGTTGATCTGGATGCCCTAGTTCTCTCCTCTGTGCTGGGAGTGGTGTTTCATCGGCTCTGTGTCCTCTCCAATCCCCACTGCTTCCAGCCGGGATCCGAGAGGACAGAGACCCCTGTAGCCGGTGCCCAGCAGTGAGGAGAGCTCCTCCACACCACCCCCTCCTGCCGCCACTCTGCAGCCCTCTCCTCCCCACTGGGAGCCCGCTGAATGCTGCAGTTTGTGTTACCTCTGACCCACGCTTGCTCTCCCCCATACACACAAACACCCACACCCCCCCGCCTGCATTAGCAGAGGCAAGGGGTATCGGAGGGGACACAACCCTTGTCCAGCGGGGAGGAAAGAATGGCTGTAAGCCAACGCCACTGTGACTCTGCAACCTCCCACCCCGTAATAGTCAGCCATTTTAAATTGCAATAGCCAATATCAGGCTGGCTATTGCACCCACCCACAGCCTGTTATCAATCAGCAGAGGAGCACACTTGGACAACTATTTTGTATATAAAATTGTATTTTTTGTCCTATTTTAGTGTGTTATTTAAAAAAAAAAAAAAGTTTGATTATATTGGCTTGGAGTTTTTCCAATTTAGATTTTAAATCCATAAAACTAATTAAAATGTTAAATATGAAACACACAATTATTAAACAAAATAAATGTAGAAAAGGGTGTGAAAAAATAAACTTTTGGTTTCGGTCTGATAAAATCTGCTGCTGGAGGTGCGTTGTGGTGCCATTCATTTCAACAGCAGCCAAAACTCGCCCCAACCCGCACTGGAACGCGATTTAAATGAAGGATGGTTTTATTTGTATATTTTTTTTATCTGATTAACAGAAAAAATAAAAAATCGGCCAACTAATTGATTATGAAAAAAAATTGTAGCACTAGAGCCATTAGCAGAATCAGAGGGTAGCATTAAATGTCAATCCAGACAAACATTCATACATGTACATACTACATTTGACCATGCCTCCCCTCACCCAACAAAAATCCATCACATTGCAAAAGGAAAATATTTAATTAGGTATGGCAATAGATACCTACAAATCACAAAGGCATTAGGATTAGCCAGGGTTATCTGTTTTCATATGCTAGTAGCTCCATCAAGCATAGCATTTGTATTTTGGTAATGGTGGCTATAACTTTTGCCAAGCACAGTAGGGATAAATGGCCAATTGGGTTCATCAAGAAAGACCTCAAAAGTTTTGTGTGCCAAAAATATCAAGTTGTCCACCATTAAGCCATGGAGTTTAATATAGTTGAATATGAAGACAAGAAAATAGGGTACAGATCAGCAGGAGAGTAAGCATTTAAAAACATGTTCAGCTACAAAAACTCTGGAGGACTTGACCTGTCCACTGACTCATCTCCTGGGGTCTTAAGTGGTAACCCGAGTTTGCTCCGGTGGGGTCACAGTGCAATTTTTTAATACAAGTTAAAAAGGAAAAACTACAAGATCACCTCAACAGCGCAGAGACCCCCAATGCATACCACCGAAAAGACATGAAGATATATGAAGCTGGAAGGTTATTCAGTTGCCAGGCATATAGTCAATATAAAAACACGTAAACATCAAGTTTGTGAATTATAACTTTGTAAAGTCTTCATATAACATCACTTATATGCAGCTTTGGCACTGAGCTGCAGTACTTTATTTCTGACCAAGTAATGGAAAACATTCACCTTAGCGAAGAACTAAAATTATAAAACAATTTGTTTTGCAAGGCCTTACCAACACTTACATACACCAAAAATCTTAATTCAGATTAGTCACTTCTACGGTGGCCTACAGCAGACCAGTCTATTTACCAAGCTTTTCCCCCCAAGCGGGTTGAATACAGCAATGCACAAGTGATAGCCAACTGTATTGACTTCTATAGGCTGCCAGTAAATCAAACAGCCTAGAGGTGCTAAATACCTATAATTAATGGGTAGCTAAATATTCCAGTTTTTGCCAGAAAAGGCATAGGAAAACTTGCCAAGTGATGACAACTGTCAATGGCAGGACTTTCACCCGCTTCCATTTCTAGGACAGGAAGAAAAGGGAAAGATCCACAATGTGAGTCATCAATAAAAAAAAAATCTGACAGGTTCTAACCTCTTCCTTTCACTTGTCATCCAAAACTTTAAAAAAAAGGGATGGGATTGAAGGCATTCTATTTTTTGCAAAAATGAAATAAATGCAAATAGGGTGGGGGACCACGGAATGGCACCATGTTATGCAAGGTGAACTTAGCCTTTAAACACACATTTGCCCTGGTACCAACTTTAAAAGTTGCATTCTTCAATTCCCAACCTGCTGATAGATCACAGAGCGATGTTATGATCATAAATGTTAAAAAAAAAAAAAAAATTTTAAATCGTTCTAGACAATCTGGAAAGGAGGGACGTGAGGTCTTGGTAGCTAGAAATAATTATTAAAATCTACATCAAACTTCTGAAGGTAAAGTTGATTTTCACAACCCTATGTAGGGAGTGCCAGAGAGCAGCAACAGGAGAGAGGGTGTTCTAAACAGCTTCTGCCAGTTACTATGCAAAAGGTAGAGTAAACTGGGTATGCAAAAGAAACAGCAACAGCCACTAAGTAAATGCAGCCCTTTTCAGCACCCCACTAACTCATTTCCTGCACATGAAATTGCCATTCATGTCAAACACAAAATAGATGCAATTCAGGATGAGATCTCCATCATCCAGTCACCTTCCCCTATTAATGTACCAGACCCATCACACTTGTTACTTTCCTCTTTTGACCGTCACCACAGAGGAGGTTACAAAACTTCTCTCCGACACCCACCTCACCACTTGCCCCCTGGACCCAGTTCCCTCACCACTTCTTTGGTCACCCTCTTGCTCTATCCTACACTCTTACTCACATTTTCAATCTTTCCCTCCCCTCTAAAGTATGCGCTGGTCAACCCAATACCCAAAGAACCCTCACTGGACCCAACCAACCTCTATAATCTCAGACCAATCTCCTTACTCTCATTCACCTCCAAACTCATAGAACGCATAATCTACAACCTCCTGAGCCGACACCTGATAACTTCCTCGACCCTTTACAGTTCAGCTTTTGACCCCAACACTCCACTGAAACTGCCCTCCTAAAACTCACTAGCGACTTATTAACTGCTAAAAACAATGGCCACTGCTCCTTGCTCTTGCTATTAGACCTTTCTGCTGCTTTTGACACTGTTGACCACCCGCTCTTCCTCAAAGAAAAAAAACTTCACTCGCTTGGCCTACAAGACTCTGCTCTCTTAAGGTTCTCCTCCTACCTATCTAAACGCTCCTTTAGTGTTACCTACAAATCTAACTCGTCGCCTCCTCTTGCTGTAGGGGTCCCAAGGCTCTGTCCTTGGACCTTCTCTTCCCCATCTACACCTACTCGATTGGTCAGCTGCTAACCTCACATGGCTTCCAATACCATCTCTACATCGATGACATTCAAATATATCTCTCAACTCCACAACTCACCCCCTCAGTGTCTTTGCATATCACTAATTTACTATCTGACATATCAGTCTGGATGTCACAACACTTCTTAAAACTCAATCATTTCAAAACTGAGCTTATATTTCCTCACCCCTGTGTACCTTCCCCAACTTTTCCATTGATATAAAAAACACAACTATCCCTCCCTCATGCCAAGGTGCTAGGTGTCATCCTTGACCTCACCTTTCTGCCCCACATCCTATCACTATCCAAATCCTGCCGCCTTCACCTTTGTAACATTTAGAAAATACGCCCCTTCCTCACCAATGAAACCGCTAAATTACTCATCCACTCGCTTGTTATCTCTCGTCTTGACTATTGCAACTCCCTCCTCATTGGCCTACCTCTACACAGGTTATCCCCCTTCAGTCTATCATGAATGCTTCTTCTAGACTCATCCACCTAACCAACCACTCTGTCTGCAAATGAGTAATTTAGCGGTTTTATTGGTGAGGAAGGGGCGTATTTTGTATCACTTGTATTATGCATCACTTGCCCCTCACTTTTAGGTTGTAAGCTATCCCGGGCAGGACCCTCCTAACATCTTATCTGGACTATTGTAACATCTTCCTTATAATGTAAAGCGCTGCGCAAACTGTTGGGGCTATACAAAACCTGAATAATACTGATGAATACATTCACCAATATACGTGACGGAGGCAATAAGTCTGTTGAGCATAAACTGCACACAATGGCAAGTCTTCAAGTTTATTAGGTTTCCTCATCTGATATACCACAAACGCACACGCTATTGATTATAAATGGCCGTGCTTAGAATGTCTCTGGAGACAGCCCAACCCATTCTATGGACATGTTCGTACCGTAGTAGGTCAGCGTACAAGTGTGGAGCTGTAAACATTACCCATGCCTATGAGCGGTGCAGTACTCAGATCACCGTTTGCACCTGTATGAAAGTATATTTTAATGAGTTTTAGAGGCCTTCAAAGTATCTATGAACATGACACAAGTGGAAAGCCCCATTGATTTACTCTTATGTTGCCATTTCTATGATTTCCAACAGCCTTCTAGGACAGAACAGGAGATAGTGGCTCCCCCACAAGGACAGAAAAACAAAATGTCAGGTTAAAGGCAGTCCGTCTGACATTCTCCGTAGTCTTATTGCTCTACCATGTTTTTTTTCTGCCCTTTCTTAGGGTCCCCACACACCTTACGATTATCGTACGATAATCGCGGGAAATCCCACGATCGTACAATGATCGTAAGGTGTGTGGAAGCCATGCGACCTCTACTACTGTAAGGTCGCACGACTTTAAACTTACGGACATGTTTGAAAACCCGCCGAGCATCGTACGATGTTCGGCGGGTTTGTGGCATGTCCGTACGATAACACCCGCACGGGCCAGTGTGCGCAAGCGCACACTGCCCGTTCGGCATTGCGGTCATCGGAAGCCCGCCCCTCGGGGGGCGTGGCTTGCGATCATCGCAAGTACGATCTGCCTATGCAACATAGGCAGATCATACGATTTTTTTTAAGTACCTTACAACCATCGCAAGACAGAAGTCTTGCGATGGTTGTAAGGTGTGTGCCCAGCCTTATACTAACTCTGGGTTTTCCCCAGATTTGGTACATGTTCCCATTCACATAGCACATCTCATATATATATTTTTTTCTCTACTCGTTCTTTGTAATGTTAGGAGGGGGGTTGTGTAACCCTGTCTGTACTGTGCTGCCTCATTTCATTAAGATTTGTAAAGTAGATTTAAACACTGCCTGTCCAAACAAAGGGTTAAAGGATTAAAAGGCTAGCTCCTGCCTTTAAAAGTTAACGAAATTGTTGAGAAAAATTAAATCCTCAAATTTTAGCCCTAAAAAGGTGATCAAGAATTTCAGCCGGTTCATGAGGAACCCTTTCAGTTGATCGAAGGAGCCTGGTCGGAAAATCTTTGTATGAACAGAACCAGCGGCCGCTGACAGAATACGAAAGAAAGAGTGGGGATTCCTCGATCAAAGCTCATAAGTGTTGATGTAAGAATCTGTTCTATTTTTTTTTTTCATTCAGCTTGTGGGTTGACGAAAAAAATAGAGCAGTATATGGCCAGCTTAAGTCTTTCTATTAGGACAGACCACTGTGAAGGTGCTCAAAAAAAACCCCCAAAAACGTGAATTCAGCCATGTTGCCTGCTGCAACAAAACATCTAAAAAGATTTATTGTTTTAAAGATTATTTTTCGTTATGCTGGGTGAATAGGAACACAAAGATATTAGTGGTGGTTTTCTCAAATTTGACTGCAAAAGTGGAAATAGGCTTTAACGTGACACTAAACTCTGCCTGGCCCTGTGCTTCTGAGACTTGGGTGTCATTCACACCTACATAGTAGGTAAGTTTTGATATTCCTATGACAGGAATTTATAGGTTCAAATCGTACGATCGATGCATCCAGGGACAGTGACTTATTCCTAACAGCAAGACAAGTGACAGCTGCTGCGTCTAAATTCCATATTTGTAGGTTCCTGCTGCAGGAATTCCTAAACGCACCTACCAAGTAGGTGTGAAAGAAGCCTAAGTGTGTTTGGGACTCTACTGTGGCTGTGCCTGTGGACAACGAAAAAAGAAAACATTTTGTTGATGGGTTTCTTCTTTTTTACCCAAACAAAAAAGTAAACTGCATACTGTATAGACAAAGCTTGGATGCTGAATCTCCGTACAAGGTCTTAAACTATAAAGCCATAGAGGAAAAATGAACAAGTGCAGCGGATCTAGCAAACATCTTGACGGTTTCACCCAAGCATCTGCAATAGAACCATCAAAAGCAAGTAGTCAAGTAATTCCTTGGTAGGCGTGATTGACTCTAAATGCAACTTAAATTGAGAACTTCCAAATTCTGTGCAACACACGTGGTAGCCAAGGTTGGCTCCAGGTTGGACAATACTGAATACCACGCCCTCTTGAAAAGATCACGCTTTTTAACCACTGGGTCTTTTAAAAAATACCATGTCCTTAAAGCAAGGACACTGCTTTCTACTGCAAATATGGGGCCAGTAAGGAATTTGTGTAGTGTGAACACGAGACTCTTTTCCTGAAGACCCCGATACATCTGGTCATACAGAGAAAGTACCATATTTTTTAATGAACAGGGTAAAGAAAATAGCTTTGAACGAATAGTCTACATCTGCCAGGGACTAGGGCTGCAGCCAACTAATCGATTATGAGAATAGTTGTGAACTATTCTCATTACCGATTAGTTGGTTGGATCCCTTAGCTCTCTTCTCAACGCTGGGAGGAGGGCACAGCAAACAGTGGGCGGGTGCAATAGCCAGCCTGCTATTGCAATTCGAAAATGGCTATTGCACCAGCCCACTACCTGCTGTATATACATTCAGCTGCCGTCGGCGGAATCTTGCCACTGGCGGCTGTCATAACCTGGCTGAAGCTCTTCAAGTGCTATGTGCTTACAATACAATTATTTAACAAAAAATTAAATTATTATAAAAAAGGTGGGAAAAAACATGAGTTGATTACCTGATAACTCTGTTTCCAGGAATCTTCCAGGACAGCCATCGAGATATAGGCTCCGCCTGCCTGCAACAGGAATTACATCAACCACATTAAATAAATAGACTCCTCCTTCCATCCCAAGTCAGTAACCTCAGGCTACCCCATGCACAAAAGTATCCCCTCCTTCATCCAACCTCGGATGCCACCTGGATACACACCAAAGGGCGGGAACTGGCTGTCCTGGAAGATTCCTGGAAACAGAGTTATCAGGTAATCAACTCATGTATTCCCCAGTCATCTTCCAGGACAGCCATCGAGAGGATCAGTGAGGACAAATCATACCTCTTAGGGTGGGACCACAGCTTGCAGGACTTTCCTGACTTGTTGAGTCATAAGGTCCAGCCTGTAGTGCCTGACGAATGTCTGGAAGCTGGACCACGTGGCTGCTCTGCAGATCTGTTCTGGAGTAGCCCCTGCTCGCTCTGCCCAGGACGTAGCCCATGCTCGAGTCGAGTGTGCCGTTAGTGAACCTGGCAGCATCAAGCCCTGTGCTTCGTAGGTGTCAGTTATGGCCATTTTAATCCACCTTGCAATCGTGCTTTTAGTGGCCCTGTTCCCCCTAGTGGGGCCCCCAAACGTAACAAAGAGGCGGGACGACTGCCGCCAAGGTTTTGTGACTTGGAGGTACTCCAAGACACACCTTCGAACATCAATACCCTGCCACTCCCGTTCTCTAGCAGAGGCCGGGTTAGTGGCAAATGAAGGAATGACCACCTCCTGAGTCCTGTGGAAGGTGGACACCACCTTCGGCAAGAACGCCGGGTCTGGTCGCAAAATAATCCGATCTTCCAGGATGGTGCAGTAGGGGTCGGTAATAGAAAATGCCTGAATCTCGCTCACCCGCCGTGCGGAAACCAACGCTACCGATAGGGCCGTCTTTATCGTCAGTTGCTGGATGGAAAACCCCCCCAGGGGCTCAAAAGGCTGTTTGAGAAACCCTTGTAGCACCACCGAGAGATCCCAGTTTGGCACTGCCTTGCTTTTCGGGGGTTTCATTCTGCCAACTGCTCTGATAAATCTTTTGATGAGAGGCTCCTACGCCAATCGAATGTCCACGAAATTAGACAGCGCAGCAACCTGCACTTTCAGAGTACTACAGGAAAGCCCTTTGTCCAAACCGCCCTGCAGGAAATCCAACACCAATGGCACTGTGGCCACTGCAGGCCTACCCTGACTGCTGTACCAGCTGGAAAACACTTTCCACACCTTCAGGTAGATCGCAGATGTCACCGGCTTTCTACTGTGCAGCAGTGTAGTCACCACCCGTGCGGATAACCCTTTGTGGATTAACACCTCCCTTTCAGTAGCCATGCTGCTAAATTTAAAGCTTGCACCTGCGGGTGGCTCACCGGGCCCTGCATCAATAAATCCGCCGCTGGCGGAAGAAGCAGAGGCCCTGCCACACATAACTCCAGGAGGGTCGTGAACCACGGCCGCTTCTGCCAACATGGCGCTATGAGAATTAACGCCATCCGTTCGCCCCTGAGCTTCCGAAGCACATTCGGGATTAACTGCAGTGGGGGAAATGCGTAACCTAGACTGAAGCTCCAGGGGTGCACCAAAGCGTCCACCCCTAGGGCTCCGTCGTCCCTGGAGAGCGAAAAAAATTGTTCCACCTGCTTGTTGTTGGCTGTTGCGAAGAGGTCTACCTCGGGACAGCCCCACAAGCTGGTGATCCATGCGAACGTTCCCGCGTTCAGAGACCACTCTGACCTGTGCAGCTCCGTCCTGCTGAGCGAATCTGCCAACTCGTTCAGGCTGCCCTTGATATGCCTCGCCGTCAGAGGAGGGTGTGCTCTGCCCAAGTTAGAATGTTCGTCGCCAAATGCATGAGGCCGTGCGAGCGCGTACCCCCCTGCCGGTTTATGTAGGCCACTGCCGCGGCGTTGTCCGAGGCCACAGCCACATGGTGCCCGGCTAACGTCTCCCGGAACTGGCAGAGGGCTAGCTCTATCGCCTTTAGCTCTCTCCAGTTTGACGACTTGAGGCGGCTCCCCTGCTCCCAGGCTGCCTGCCAAATGGACTCCTGGCAGTGAGCACCCCAACCCCAGGCACTGGCATCCGTCGTGACCACAAGTGGTGCTGGCTGAGACCAAAGTCTGCCGACTGAGAGGTTCCGACACTCCATCCACCACAGTAGTGAATGCTTTATTTCCTCTGTGATGCGGACCCCCTTGTCCAAGTCCTGAAGTCGACTTCCCCATACCCTCAACCGCCAATTTTGTAACGGCCGTGAGTGGAATTGTGCCCAGGTAACAGCTGAGATGCTAGACGTCATGAGACCGATCATTCTCATTACCGAGCGGACTGAGGCTGTGCTCTGTAACTGGAGTCTCAGCGACTCCTCTACCAAAAGCGACACCTTGTCTTCTGGTAGTGTAATGGTCATGTCCCGGGTATCGATCCAATAACCCAGGACCTCACCCTCTGTGCAGGGACCAGTTGTGACTTCTCCCTGTTCACCAACCAACCCAAACTCTCCAAGTGCAGTATAGCCAGCTCCAGTTTTTGTTGGAGTACCAGCTCTGACGGGGCAAAAAACAAAAGGTCGTCCAAATATGGAATAACCCCTACGCCCCTTAACCTCAGAGGCGCCAGAGCCTCAGCCAGCACTTTGGTAAAGATTCGAGGTGCTGAGGAGAGGCCAAATGGCAGAGCCCTGTACTGGAAGTGCAGGACGCCTGCCGG
>NW_017306935.1:632069-654603 GCF_000935625.1 Nanorana parkeri
GATTCCCATCCTTTCCTGAGCAAAGCCTCCGCTTTCTTGTCCATTGGGTCTTTCAAAGCCCCCATATCCTCAAAAGACAGGTCGGTCTTTTTAGAGACTTTCGCTAAAGAGGCATCTATCTTAGGACATTTGTCCCACAGACCTGCATCTTCCTCCGCAAAGGGGAACCTGCGATAAAAAAACATTCTCTTTTCTGGGTGCTGCCACTCCACTTGGATCATGTCCGAGAGTGATTTGTGGACCGGGAAGGTGCGTCCTTTCCTTGTCTGGAGCCCCTTATATAGTTTGTCGTGCACCGAAAGCTCAGTGGATTCTTCCTTAATATCCAGCGTATCCCCTATGGCTTTCAACAGCTCATCTGTCTCACATGATGGGAAAAGGAATTTCGTAGCTGAACTGCTATGCAACTCCCCTTCCGACTCATCCTGATCCTGTGACTCATCCTGAGATCCCGAGGATTCACTGGGCGCTTGCTTGCTCACCATGCTCTCTGCGTATCCCGTAGAGCTACCTGCTCCCGAAGTACCTGGTAAACTACTCTCCACTAGGGGACTCACTGGGGTCTGGAGCGCCGACCTGAAAGACTGAAATGTATTAACCATTTCCTCTCTCATAGAGTCCAAAAGCCCTTTAAACATTCCGGCTGACTCTTTTGCAACTATTTTCTCTAAACACACTTTGCACAAGGGTTTGGACCATGAAGCTGACATTTTTGCAAAGCAAGAGGCACACTTCTTCCCTTTTGGGCGCGAGCAACCAGCTTCTGCGAGGGGCTTATCCTCCATGGCTTTGACCTGTGTAAGACAAGAGTGCAGCCATTAGCCAGTGCCCTGCCCCCATGCAAACCATGTTTCACAAAACACTACCCCGCTTGTCCTGAACAGGCCCCCAACACAAGCAGGGTAAAGGGTAGGGGAGCATTTCCAAAAAAAAACTCGCCTACCTTAGCGCCAGTGCCATGCTCTCCCAGATCTGGAGCAGCTGCACCCGGTCCGGCCTCTGTGGGCATTCTGTAGCTCACTGCCGACCACGCTATGGGCCCGCTCCTGACGTCCCCACCGGCCGTATGTGGTCTAGGTCGGCTATGGTGTACAGCTGCTGAGCGGATGTGCCCAGTTAGTCGTGGCCGCGTGGAGTCTACTGTCTATCTAGGAGCTGTTGATTCTGTCCCCTTCCAGCTCCTTATGTCTCCGGCGCGAAGCTGAGCCGAAACCGGAAGTGGCGCACCGGAAGCGCGTCACCGCAGCAGACGACGCGGCGCGTGCTACACGTGGCGACGGCGCCCCCAGTGACGTCACCCGCCATAATCACAGCCTAAGCAGAGAATCCAGCAACCAGCCAAGAAGACGATGCAGCGCTTCGCGCGAGCGCAACACCCCCCACGCTGTCACCGACTGCACCGCTCCCCCTACCATCAGGTAAGTGCTCTATATGCTGCCGAGGTATCCGGGACCCCTGGATTACCTCCAGCCTCCCCGTACCCCTCTTCATGCTGCCCCTGTTGTCACCAGACAGTTGTCCACAATAGGACACACGCACACTCCAGGTTATTACTCCTTGCCACTGCTGTACACCAGGGGGGGCCACCATCTGGTGCCTACTCACGTGCAGGAGGATGGTTGCCTTCCCTGAGTGATGGAAGGGAACCTTGGCCCAGAATCGGGTGGGGGTCCGATAGGGAATCCCTGTATGCACTGCAGCAGGTAATCCTGGAGTAGGTCCCAATGCATAGCAGGGTAAGGCTCAGCCCTAGGGCAAACAAACAAGAGCCCTAAAAATAACAAACATTACGATGTCCCTGTGTAGCCGGCGGAAACACAAAAAAAACTGGACTTGGGATGGAAGGAGGAGTCTATTTATTTAATGTGGTTGATGTGTTTCCTGTTGCAGGCAGGCGGAGCCTATATCTCGATGGCTGTCCTGGAAGATGACTGGGGAAAAGTAATTTGCCGGAGGTACGTTACAGTGCCATTCATTTCAATAGCACCCCAAATGTGCCTCCCACCCACAGTGTAATCGCCCACACTGGAACGCATGGTACCGCAATGCTGTGCAATTTCAAAAAATTGTGCATGCAGTTTTATTCTGAAGTAAACTTTGTTTGTAACACTGCATTTGTGTATTTTATTTTAAATTAAGGATGGTATTTTTTTAAGGATTTTTAATTTTTTTTTTAAAAGTCGGCCAACTAATCGATTATAATCAGTTGCAGCCCTATCAGGGACAACAACAACAACAAAAAAAAACTTACAGGTTCTGGAACAATACTTCTTTAGCAGGTATTTCCCTGCAGGTGCATCAGATGGAGCATGGCTGTTCAGGCTCTGCTACAGGCGGTACCTCACTGGCTGCAGATTACCAGAAGCAGCAGTGGGCAGGAATGGGTTGTAATTGTGGAGGAGGGTTAAAACCAGCCAAGAGGGATCTCTGAAGGACCAGAATGTTGCTGACAACTCTCTCAACAGATGAGACGAGGCTACTATATGCAGCCTCAGACTCGTCCTTCGGACCTCCAGCTGTTGAACTACAAGTCCCATAAGGCATTGCAAGACTCACAGCCAGTCATGACTTTTAGTGTCACATGCATGTAGCTTCACCACAGCTGGAGGGCGCAAGCTTGGTTACCCTTAATTTTAAGACATTGAAAAAACAGGACTGTTGTAATGGTTTAGGCCAAATGCTTCCTAACAGGCTAGAGAACCCCTACCACCAACAAGGAAGGGAGACGAAAAGTACAGGAGTAGAAGAGAACAGGTCACAAGAGAGAGACTCCTAGGCCATGTTTCAGCGATGCATCTCCTCCATACATAGGAAACAAAAAAAAATGAGGAGGATGTCAGAGGGACTGCTTTTTAACCTTTGACCCAGAGATGTGTTTCCTATCCTGGTGGAAGGAGCCTCTCTCATGTGCTGTCCTGGAAGTTGACTGGAGAAAACTAATCTAGTCAAGGGTTTTACGGAGGCTGGATTCACTTTTGTTTGACAGTATTCAAACTTCTTGAAGATGGCAGTATAACCCAAATGTCCCTCATTAACTGAAGATTTTTGGGCAGAATAAAAAAGGGTAATTCCACTTTCCCAGGCAGATTTAGCAAAATGGAATTACCCTCAATCTATCCCCTCCCCCACCCCCCTTACATTTGGACAAACACTGCTTTCCCTCCACGGCTCCTGATGTACAGTACATAATCATTACAGCCCTTTGCTGGGTATTTCAAATTACCCTCACAAATGAAGAGCATTCATTGGTCAGGGCAGTTATCACGCCAATGAGAAGCACTTGTTGCCAAGAAGCATCCTCATTGGTCAACGCAGTCAGAAGCGCTTCTGATCGGTCAAGTGAATGCAATGAATGAATTCTCACTATTTGCAAGCTTAACTTGAAATACATAGTGAAGGGCTGCAATGCTGTGTACAGATCATACATCGGCAGCCACGGAGAGGAAGCAGCATTCGTTTAAGGCCCCGTTCACATTGAGCGGTGCGTTTGTTGCGCGATTTGCATTTTGCGCGATATCGTGCAAATGCTTGCATTGAGCAAGCTTGAATCGTGGCAAAATCCGCTCCAAAAAGGGTCCTGCTGTAGCGACACATGACAGCAGGACCCTTTGCCCCATTGCCAAGCATTGGAGCGCGATATCGTGCGGTAAATAGCCGCGATATCGCGGGAATTACCGCGTGATAAATTGCTCAATGTGAACGGGGCCTTAAGGTAGAGTGGTGGAGGGGGAGCAGATTGGTGGGGATATTTCCATTTTCCCAAATTCACCTGGGAAAGTGGAATTACACTTTAAAGCTCTTACAAATACTACTGTAGGACAGCATATAAAAACTTAGGTTAAAAAATAAAATAAGCATTCGATGCTAAATAGTGGCGTGGATCACAGCAACATTTCACATAAATGACATAAGCACAACTGCCATCAACATTCAAGAATAGCACATCTACATTCACTCTTCTCAAAAACATCAATCTTGTTCTAGGAATTTCCACACAGAGTACGGTACTTTCCTACCAAAACTATACTTCATTAACCATAACAGCTGATAAAAGCAAATCATACCTTATTTACAGTGAAAAGTCATAAATACATCAGTAATGCACTATTTATATGCACAATATAATGCTACATAGCACAAACATACCTCACTCCGCCTGTAAAACTAATCAGAACCATGCTCCATCTGTCTAATGACCCATTTAACCAAAGACAAAAGAGCTCCGGCTTTTGATAACTAGAATATCAAGAAATGAAACTATAATAAACATCTGCAAAGTACTGAGTCAAGATTCATAGAAACCCTTTATACAGAACTAACAGGTGTTTGTACTGAAACTGTACTGACATCTGCATCATACTTGCAGTTAGTGTTTTGCCCTCACATACAGTACTTGTTAGTGTAATTTATGAAGTATAGATTGGAGCATGGCCTATTAGCCCCAGACTTGCAAGAAACCTCCACCATGCTTCACTGTGGCTGCAGACACTCATTGTACCGCTCTCCAGCCCTTCGCTGAACAAACGGCCTCCTGCTACAGCCAAATATTTCAAATTTTGAGTCAGTCCGTCCAGAGCACCTGCTGCCATTTTTCTGCACTCCAGTTCCTATTTTTTTTATGCATAGATGAGTCTCTTAGCATGGTTTCCACATCGGAAGTGCGGCTTTTTGGCTGCAAGGCCACAGAAAAATGGCAGCAGGTGCTCTGGACTGAGGAGTCTAAGTCCCCGTTCACACTGAGAGCATATTTCCACGAGATATCACGCGATATCGTTCGTCCAATGCTTTTCAATGGAGCTGTCCACATCCTACAGCTCCATGTCACCTGTAGCTCGTCGCCTGTACATGACCCTTTTTGCACGGATGTCGCGTGATTTGGTAGTATTTGCATGCAGCCCAATAGAGAAGTTGCGCTATATCGCGCAACTACGATCGCGTGGAAATAAGTAAGATTTGCATGTCGCTCAGTGTGAATGGGGACTAAGTGTAGCTAGAAGAATTGATGCGGTTTTGAAGGCAAAGGGTGGTCATATCAAATATTGATTTGGATTTCTATTCTGTTCACTTACTTTCCATTTTGTTAAATGATAAAAATAAACTATTAATACTTATTTCTGAAAGTATTCTGACTTTACAGCATGTTTTTACACCTGCCTAAAACTTTTGCACAGTACTGTATATGTGCCAAAAGTGGTGGTTTAGCCATCAATATAAATTTTACTACACTGCACAGGGCACACAGTACGCAAATTTCAATACTTCCAGATAGTGAGGACAGTGGGTCCACTTCCTGTAACATTACTGCTGGGCCATCATCATCAAGGGCACCCTTACTGATCAACAGGAACATAGGGGAGGAGGTAGGCTAACTAGTCATAAGTATCAATAGCTTCTCCAGCACCCATTGCAAGACCACCAATAAAATTTGCCTAAGAGCCTAAAACTTTTGGTATGTGCAGACACCAATAGGTGCCTGCATTGTAGTGCATCATTACGGTACCGACAAGTTTACTGTAACCGACAATACCATTTCCCTGATTAAATACCAACATTTGGTACATTATGGCAGCTCCTAAATATTACAAATAAAAGATGCATTAGTAAGTATTCTGTTAAAAGTGCTAATCCCTGGTATACCTGTCGTGAGAGAAATAGAGAAACACCCTACCGAACCATGTCAGTAAAGGGCAACACGTGCACACTGCAGTGCATCACAACGCACAATGTTTATATATGTGGCACACTGCATTAAAAAAAGATTTGATTTTTCATTCGTTAACGTGAACTGCCATCTCATTCAGAATGAACGAACACAGCGCGTCTATATCGAGTTGAAACAAAGTCTTAACATGGCCTTCACAGAAGCAAAAATAACTTGAAATGTCAATAACAACCTTTGAGAAGCTTGCTTTCTTTTTCTTCAGTTGGCCATAAACAGCCCAAGAAAAGCAAGTAATGCTCCCAATTTCAAGCATCACGTGCAAAAATCGGGCAGTTTCTGTGTGCATGGCAAGATGGCCTATGTTGATGCTATTTAATACATGCTAATTTACAGGAATCTATCTGCCCTGGTAAATAAAAACGCTTATTACCGGTTTATCCTGTCATCAGTTATTTTCCTATCTCAACAGTGTGATAATGTGATTCATTCTGCAAGGAAATCACAAAGCATCATCCCCCAGAAGATAGGGTAGTCTTAGGCCTTGTTCACACCAAATGCAGAGCACATCCAGTCAGGTTTCTGCACACGCAGTGCAGTGCGTTGTGCCGCGTTTTGGGCTGCTTTTGCTAAAAAAAAAAAAAAAGTTTTTTTTTAGTTTTTTTAAAGTTTAACATGGGCTTTCAGGCACTTGCATGCGTTTTTGCGTTTCTCATGCGTTTTTGATGCATTCCAGAGCAGGTAAAATAGGGCTTGCCGCAGTTTTTTCACCTGCTCTGGATCTGCACGCTGCGATGTGAACTGGAGCTCAAAATACCATAGGAATACATTGGACGCAGTTTTGATCCGGTCTGCACCTGCTCTGCTCTGGATCTGCTCCGGGCTTGGTGTGAGCAAGCCCTTAAGCTGACCATACACCTTACAATTTATCTGCAGATTTTCTGTGGTCAGATGGAAAAGGTGATACAGATTCCTCCATCTAAATAACTGTGTGGATGGAGTAATCTCCACCTGGGCCAATCTGTTGCACTTTTTCCATCTGACCACAGAAAATCTGCAGATAAATAGTACGGTGTATGGGCACCTTTAGAATGGCTTTAAAGCAAGAGAAAAAAAGATAAATCAAGGCCAACTCCAGCTAACACGGTTAAAAGTGCATCTATAGCCAAAAATTGTTTTGTTTTTTGGTAAGGGTTAAAACTAGGGATGCACAGATATCGGTACTCTATGCCGAAAAACCGGTATTTCTTTTTTCGGTACTCTCCGATACCGGGTGGTGGGTTGGGGGGGTCGGGTTGCGACATGCCACCCAGCTTCCTGATTGGCAGGGAAGCCCGGCTGCTCAGCAATAAGTGAAACCGGCTTCCTAGCACAGCTTCCCGATTGGCAGGGAGTATCCGCCCAAATACTCGGTATCGGTGCATCTCTAGTTAAAACCCTGCCAGGTAAATTTTTGTTGGCTGTGTAATATTATGGAAATTTCCGTCCACTTCTGTCCTTCCTTTCCCAGAGACACAACAGCAAGTTAGAGGAAATTCCATCTTAGTGGTCTCCAGAACATTTCCCCTATTATACAGGATTTATATAGCGCCAACAGTTTGCACAGCACTTTACAATACATAGTTAGTCAGGTTGAAAAAAGACACAAGTCCATCGAGTTCAATCAAAAGAGATACGGAGAACGTTACAAGGAGGACGTTACAGTCACCATACAAATCAAGACAAAATGGTAAGGTTTGCCCTCTCCTCTTTCTGGATTTTGGATTTCCCCTCACTTTGTCTTGGTGGCAATGGTCCCCAATACAGACAAAGTGGTGAATTTCCATAAAGGGGACACAGACTGCAAAAGAAACTCGAGACTAACCACCCAGGGAAAGGCAATCTAAGGCACAAGTGCTAAGGTGGGCATGCAATGCCATTTCAGTGGGACCCGGAAGATCATCAAGTGGCATGCATTCAGACACAGACAAGCCCAGTGGAAGATCCCGCTCCCTACAAATACAATACTACTGCCATAGACTGTTACAAAGCCCAACCAGGCCCTCTGCGCCAGCAGCCAAGCCATCTCCTTGAAATTTCAGAGTCCCACTCAACGTCACTGACATTCAACTGCCAGGTCTCCCCCAGTACCAGTGTAGGTCTGCCTACCCTTGACCACGTGACACGATTAGATGTCAATAAACATTGATTGAAAATTAATCTAGAGTGCAAGTGACCTTTTCTACATCATTTATTGATTCACGGAAGCATCCGTAGTCACTCTTTGCACCCACCCAACTCCAAAGGGTTTCTATTCGGTCAGGAGTGCAATGGGTTCTGATTGAATATTGGTCTGCCTACCCTTTCTCCTCCTAGGGGAAATGAGAGCATCAACAGGTATGAATGTAAAACCCCTAGATATTCGATGGTGCAGGAATTGGGGCTGATCCGAGGTCTACGTTACACTATTATCTACTGCAGGGTTAGGCAACCTTGGCATGCCATCTGTGCTGAAACTACAAATCCCATCATGCTTCTAGTAGCCCGTGGCTTTTAGTACCTTGCAATGCCTCATGGGACTTGTAGTTCTACAACAGCAGGAAAGCCAAGGTTGCCTAAGCAGAGTCTAGAGCTTGTAAAATGACACTAAGAGCTTATTCCAACGATAGTGTTGCTCCATACACGCAGCATTCATACATCCAGAGCGCACCGTGTATTGCATTTCCATTTATTTGAGTGGCACCCTTATACACAACCCAGTGGCTGTGTGTTGAGCGGAAAAAAAAAAAGTAATACAAGTACCTTTTTTTTTTTTAACCACAGTATTGAGGTACTGTGCGTTATGCTTCAACACAAAGCTACCGGGAGGTGCATTGGGGTGTCATCCAAATGAATCTCAAGGCAGCATGCGGTACAACATGATAGGTATGCTGTGTGATAGAGATTTAGTACACTATGGTGTGAATGGGCCCTTAAAGTGACTCTGAACCCAGGAGTTAAATCTTAAAAATGCATTCTAGTACCTTAACTGTTAACAAAAAAAGTCTCACTCGGCTGTAGATCCTCCAATCATCTCTGAATTGGTATGGACACTGTCCTTCCTTCTGGAGGGTGGCTACTTTTGTTCTCAATGATCCCTGTGTGTGTGTTGTAAAGTAGTCACCGCTCCAAGCTCGCTCCTGTGATGGACTACAATCTCAATACAAAATTAGTAAACTAAACATAAGATTGTAGTCCATTCCGGGAGGGAGCTTGGAGCGGTGGCTACTTTACAGCACACACAGGGACCATGAGGAACGAAAAGTATCCACCCTCCAGAAGGAAGGACAGTGTCAGCACCAATTCAGAGATGATTTGAGGATCCACAGCCGAGTGATACACAAATCTACATTTTTGTTAATCCTTGAGGTACATGTATGCATTTTTAATGTTTTAACTCCCGAATTTAGTGTCACTTTGAAGTGGAAAAGGTAACTGACCCCAAAACCTAACCGCTTCCCAGTTCTAGCTTTTGGGGGAGGGTTAGCCCCCATCAGTGTAATGTGAGTTTTCCTAACCCTGTGACCACCTTTGTGGGGTTGTAACGGATATTATAACGCACTGCCCCTGATGAGAAATGTCTGCCTAACACATCGTAAAATTTGCATGTACCATTTCAGTCAGGGAGTTAACCGCATGTCCATCAGCAAGGTGATTAAGGTCCCTTGGTGGACTGAAACATGTTCGCAATCTTTTTAGCTGCTTTTATACCTGTTCAATGAGGAGACGCCATTAGGAGGATTCCTACAAGTGTCAGCTCTTTTCCACTTCATCGGCAAGGTACACTGGGTGCCCTTTAGAATAATTGACACCACAACGCACTGAGGCTTGTAACATGTGTTACTGTACCACACCTATGTGAATGGACCCTTAAACTTTGGATGGTCAGCTTTGTCTGCATGCCAATCTGACTACTATTCCTACAAGTGTTTATCACATTCACTTAACAGGATACAATGTTTATTACCATGGTGGCCTTTTACAATGGTGAGATGAGCAGGCCATAATAGCTTGCATTACTTCACCGTCAGTTAAAAGAGGCACTCCACCAGAGGCCCCTGGAGACACTGATGGCCTCCAGCTTCTTTGACACCCCACAATACTCTCGGGGACTTCCGGAAAGGGGAAGAAAGCTCGCCTTCTTCCATTCCTCTCTGCTCACCACACAGACCGCCCATATATTCCCGAACTGCAGAAACGTCTTCTCTAACTCGGATTATAATAGATGACCGAGTGTATCGTCTACCATCGGCCTAGTCAGCCGCAGGAACGACTCGCACAGGCCTGAACAAGAGAGGCCGGGTCGCCTATATGAACGCAATAAGAAAATACATTGTAAGTGTGCGGCTCCCCGGCCACCATTTAGCTTTTACACACCCCTTACGGCCACGACTCAGCTGCCTACACCGTTCTTGAAGCCGTTCCTCTAAGCTTCCGGTTCCGGTCGCGGCCTTTTTCGCTCAGTCGTGCTAAACCGCGGTCCGCCATTAATCACGTGAATTTCTTGTGCCCGCCCCTTCCTACGCCATCCTAGACCTGTACCGCAAATGACGTCTGTAAGGTTGCTTTTTTTTTCTTTGGTCGAACTTTATTAACACAAAAGAAAAGGAACAAAGCAGATGTGAGGCGGATTTGTTAAAGTAGTTCAGAAGCTTCACTCAAATTACTGTGAAGTTTCTCAACTACTTCATGTATGGAATCATGTGAAAAGCATCTGCAGTTGATTAGATATGGAAAGTAAATGGGAATTTGCTCTTCGCATGACTGCATAGATGAAGTGATATTTGCAGAATTGTTTGAATGAAGTCTTTGAACCTCATTGGTAAGGGTCAATTCACATCAGCAAGCTGTGCTAAACACACGGCCGCTGGTGCGCGTTGCGAGAAACAGTGCAGATACGCCACCGCCAATGTCTGAGCCTCACACTGTTTAATTTTTTGGTGTAGAACTTTATTGAAATGTCACAGAAGACACTTCATTCAGCTCCGTATACACAACATAGTGCAATGCGGTTGTACCACGTCACACTGCAGTGCGCTAAAAAAACAGTAGTGCTTGTAGTACTTCTTCAGCACACCTCGAACTTTACTGCAATGTGAACTGAGAACCTTGGGCACCATCACACTGCAGGGAACTTGGTCATTGGAGGAGTCTTGTTCCCTGATCAACATCCTGTAACCTCCGGGCAAGGTCTATCGTTGCATCAAGTAGGCATATTTCACTTGGTTGTGAGTCTCAGGGCTGCCACCCAGTGGCAAAGCAAGACATTCCGTCACCCGGGGCAAAGACTCACAGGGTTATTCACTACAGATGAAGAGTTTGGAGAAGGCAGGAGAAGTGAACAATCTAGGCCAACATAGCAGATTGCAAAAAAAATCTGCAATTCACCTCACTTTCCAGTTCAGCTATGTTGTCCTAGATTGTTCACTTCTACTCCCTTCTCCAAACTCCTCACCCTTTGTAACTAACCCTGTCAGAGATCAGCAGTGTAATGCATAGTGCAGAGGTCAGCAGTGTGACGCACAGTACAGAAGTCAGCGGTGTAACACATAGTGCAGAGGTCAGTGCTGTGACACACAGTACAGATGTCAGTGGTGTAAGGCATAGTGCAGAGGTCAGTGCTGTGACACACAGTACAGATGTCAGTGGTGTAACGCATAGTGCAGAGGTCAGTGGTGTAACACATAGCGCAGAGGTCAGTGGTCTAACGCAGAGTACCGAGGTCAACGATGTGACACAGAGGTCAGTGGTTTAAAGCACAGTGCAGAGGTATGCGGTGTAATGCATAGTGCAGAGGTCAGCGGTGTAACGCATAGTGCAGAGGTCAGCGGTGTGACGCAGAGGTTAGTGGTGTGATGCACAGTACAGTGATCAGCAGTGTAATGCATAGTGCAGAGGTCAGTGGTTTAACGCACAGTGCAGAGGTCAGTGGTGTGACGCAGAGTGCAGGGGTCAGCGGTGTGGTGCACAGTACAGAGATCAGCAGTGTAATGCATAGTGCAGAACTCAGCGGTGTAACGCATAGTGCAGAGGTCAGGTGTGTGACGCACATTACAGATGTCAGCGGTGTAACGCAGAGTGCTGAGGTCACTGGTGTGAAGCACAGTGCAGAGATCAGCAGTGTGACGCGGAAAGAACAGACTTATAGTGCACACAGTTGATCTAATTCAGCTGCTCTGCCTTCTTCCTCTGAAGAGGTGTTGGTGGGGGGAGCAGCCATGTTTCCTGCATGTACTAAGGTGAAGCCCAGGGCAGCCCCCTTATGTCCTCAATGTTAGTTCTGCACTCCCCCTCCTATAGCCTATAGCAGGTGAAGTGGGTGGAGGGAGGTGCAGGTGGTTGCCAAGGAGCCTGATCAGTGTAGCGGGCACTTACAAAGGCAGCCGAACCACTTCTTCTCCCCTCGGCTGCTGCAGCTACAGAGTAGCCGAGAGGGGAGAGCTGTATGAGTAATCGCCGCTGGCGGTAGTGGCAGCATCTTTTTTCAACTAGTTTTGCTCCCTGGATTCACCACTGGACCTTCTGACGGCGCCCCCCCTTGATGCAGCATCTGGGCACATGCCCCCCCTAGTTTTGGCACTGCTGACACCCCAGAAATTTCTCTGTGGGACAAATCCTTTCCTTCCTGCAGCTGGATTTGGGCCATTATTCAGTTCTCAGCACTATCAAGCGTCAAGGTATGACCTTTCCATTCTGTGTCAGAGACTGTTTGCCTCTAATTCTTTTTTTTAAGCTGATCAAACACTTTGCCAATTTCATGAAGAACGGGACCAAATTCGCACTCTTCCGCGGCCGTCTTCCCTCGATTAGAAGATCGAAGGAGCCAGTTGGAAGATCTTCAAAAGAAAAGTGCTTGCAACCAATCAGATGCAAGCTCCGTTCATGTATTCTGACAGTGACTGTTGTCAGAATATAAAGGAAACAGCAGGAGATTCCATCGTCAACGCTCATAAGCGTAATTACTTTTTTTCCCAACCATTTTAAAAATTGTAATTATTTTTTAATTACTTTATTTATTTTTGAACTTTACTGCTGGGGACTCCGGTGTCACGCGGGGAGGAGAGAAGCTAGGGATGCACTGAAATTTTGGTCGTTATGGTTCTTTCAGCATTTTGCCCAAAGTTTTTGGGGAAATTTCAGTGCATCCCTAGTAAAAACTCCTGTTTTCCCTGTTTGTCCTATATAATCTATCATCAATCAGGGATAACAAACTGCATACATAAATATACAGGAAACCCACTGACCTATACAATTATTTCCACAGTTCCAGCTTCCACCCAAAACACAACAAACAAGTCACCATACTACGCCAGGCCACTAGATACCACCGTATATGCTCTGACCCAGAAGACAGAAATAGACATCTCAGAGTACTAGCACAGTCCTTTCATAAGAAATGTTACTGCAACAAAACCATCAGAACAAGCATACAGTAAATGCTGCCTTGAAATCCCAAAGGGAAAATCTCCTACAAATTAAAGAAAAAAAACCCCCAAGAGTTCATGTTCCCCCAGTAACCACATACAATTCAACAGTAGAAGGGATAAAAAAGGTAATCAAAGAGCTGCAACCTATCATAAAAGAGTATGAAACACTGTGCCATCACACCATATGCTGCAAGCACTATTTTGACTGCAACAAACCTGACTGCAAGCACAATGTGCCCTGCGATCCTGTGCGGGCAATCGCATTGCGGCCAGAGGGCGTGGCTACGGTGCCATTCACTTCAATGGCTTGCCACGCCCCCTCCTGCCGGGCAAAAAAGTGAGCTGGTCGCAATGCGATGCAGTGCGTACCGGCCGGAACGTGGCCGGAATGCACTGCATATGGTGTGAACAGGCTCTTAAAGAAACTTTCCAGCAATTACCAATACTGGCCGGTAGGCAGGCAACCACCCAACCACAAACATCAATTGATTGGAAGGAAACTTAATTTTGATTACAGAGCTGCAAACAAGGGAACAAAACCTGCAATAATAAGTGCTGCCACTATAGTCCATTATAATGTGTCACACACACAAAAGGAACCCTCAGTAGTAAAAGATCATAAAGCTGCACCGCGAGTAATGTGGTGTATTGTATATCATTCAATGCAACAAGTGCAGCCAGGGATGTTATATTGGTGAAACGACAGAAATTACAAAAACAAATGAATCTACATAGACACACCATGAAAAAACAAAAGGTTGATGATTGCTGCACACCTGTGGGACATCATTTCTCACATTCAGATCAAAAGCCTGAAAAAAAGTAAAACTAACATAGCCATCTAAAGTTTGGTAAGCAGAAATATATTACAGTTGCTCTCCATCTCACATTTCCTGGAAATTCCTAGCTGTCAAAATGACAGTCGGGAGTTAGTGTGTACATACAACAGCTGTAGAAGTTACTGCTGGCAAAAAAACAGACCATCTGGCACAGTGGGGGGAATTTATCAAAGCAACAGTTTGAGCCTACGTTCACAACTAGGCGTTTCAGATGCCGAGCTGCTTTCGCGTGGTTGTCGCGCGTTTTCAATTGCGCGACTGTTCATTGTAAACCGCGCGATTGTCGCGCCTTTTTCAATGCATAGAGATGTCTATGGGACCCAAACCGCGAAAATAGCTTCTGCACCTTTTCGAGCGACAGACGATTTTGGTTGGGCAACAAACAGCAAAGGTGTGAGCAGCCTCCATTGACTTCAATGCAAATCTGTGTTTTGTGCGATATCGCGCGACTCAAACAGCGCGATAAATGACCTAAGTGTGCACCGGCCCTTAATCTCTTAGATCATTTTTTATGTGCACATCTGTCTTTTAACATGTGCCCCTGTTTTGACATGAGCTTGCACTACTTTTTCAATTGCACTTTTTTTTTGCAAGTTTTTTGCACCTGTTTACATCTGCGCTTGTTCTGCAGCTGTCTGAAACTGGAGCATCACTCACAACACTCACAACATAAGAAGTCCCCATGACCACTTCTTCAAGAAGCGACAGTTAAAGTGATATTAAAGCCACATTTTTTTATTATTTCTCCTTTAAGGAGACCCTCCTTTGCTGGACGCTGTTGTTTGTTTTTTTTAAAGTACTTCTTTCCTCGTTTTCTAGTGTGTCCCCGCCATGCTCTTCCCCCCGCCCCCAGCACGGGGGCCACCATTGTTCTAATGGAGGCACCCGTGCGCACTCATCCTCGCAGCGGCTGTGTGCGTCCATCGACACACACAGCCCTGTGGCAGGCCACGCCCCTTCCTCCTTTGACTGATGGCAGAGGAGCCTGTGGCTCCTCTGCCATCAGTATGCTTCCCCGCAACCCAAAAGTTCGGGGTACAGAGGATCACTTCGGGATCGGCGGCGGGGACAAGCGCAGCTGAGAGGTAAGTGTGGGGGGGACTGGGGTAAAAAAAAAGGTCCTGGGCTGTTTTTACCCTAATGCAGAGAATGCATTAAGGTAAAAAACACCAAGACCTTAAAGGAGAACTATGAGATGAGTGATTTCCACTCACCTCATAGTTCTAGCCGACCTGTGACAATGAGACTGTCACAGGTCGGCTCAGTAGATCGGGTTCCCTCACCTCTCGATCCTGTCACGGCTCTCTGCCATGACAGGGGGAGGGGCTGGATTCCCCTTTCCCCCCTCCGATCTGCCAGCGCTGACTGGCGGAACGGACGGGGGAGGGGGCGGGTACAGCTGGCTCTGCCTCTAGATAGGCAGAGCCAGCTGTCACTCACGCAGCTGGGGCGGATCCCGTCATCTACGTCGGGATCCGCTCCGGCTGCGGCGTCTCAGTATACCGCGAGCTGTAGCTCGCGGTATACTGAGCTTAGGGTGACGGGAGGACGCTAGTTTGTGTCCTCCCGTTACCCTAAGGAGAACTATGGGGAAAAACACTGACCCCATAGTTCTCCTTTAATACTACTTTAAGCTTTTTGCCTAAAGTTAAAAGTCTTCTTTTCTGGAGTCTATTAAACCTCATTTATCAACAATATTACACTAGCATCATAATAATGGCGCAAAGTGCATCAAACATATTCACACACTCGCAATTGTTATGATAAATTCCCCCCAGTGTTTATAAACACTGTTCAGAAACAAGTAAGTAAGATACAAGATAGCATTGTTACTTTCGTATCTACTCTGTTTTATTCATCTTCAGATCAAAGGGATACACTTCAATCTGCATATAATGTCATTTAAAGCAAACTAACTGGTAACAAAAAAACTGTTTTTTTTTAAATGCCTTCCTCTTTAACCCTTCTATTTTTCTCTTAATTTATGCTACTCAGCCCTAATTAACTCTTTCTTCCCCTTGTCCCCTTATTATTTTCCTTAAGAATTTTTGTCTAAAGCAATTGAGAAGCAGTGCAGGAGCCAGCAGGCATGTGCCATACAGGCATTTTAATCTCACCAACTTCTTGAAGTCTTATGTGGAGCTGTGGGAGTAAGTTTCTAGACAAAGGATGTATTTTCTCTGCAAAAGACACGCGATACACGTTTCCTTCTCATTTTTTTGAATGGAGGGCACCTTTGATGAGGAAGAGCAGGAAGAGGAGGGTTCGCAGCAACTGCTAGATAATGCTCTGGTCCCCAACAGTGCCCAACAGTTGCACCTTTAAGCAGATAGCATCCTCCTTAATGCTATTGATACAATAGTTAAACAAAAGTCCAATGAGGAATACCACCTCGCTATTACCATGATGCCTCTAATAAGGCAGGTACTGGTGGAGCAAAGATCCCATCTGAAAATGGATTTGTTTGGGGTGTTATACTCTGATACTCGCCCAATAATCCAACAACCTTTGATCATCCTAATGCTGGGCACACACCTTACAACCATCGCAAGACTTTTGGCAATGAGATACAGCTATTGGCAATAAAATATTTTGCTTTTTCAACTTATGGTGTGCTGGTGACATGTTTCTATTCTTACAGTAGCAGAGGTCGCATGGCTCCCACACACCTTACGATAATCGTACGATCGCGGGATTTCCCGCGCTTATCGTACGATTATCGGAAGGTGTGTGGGCACCTTTACACACCTGCAGCACCACACTAGCATTCTCACTAAACCACCACCATCAATATGGGCTTAAAAGAGAATTATGGGGTAACCTTTTTATCCCATAGTCCTCTTAAGGGTCACGGGAGGACATATTCTAACGTCCTCCCGTGACCCAAAGCTCAATATATAGCGATCTATTGCTCACTATATACCAAGATCGCCGTAGCCGGGATAGATCCCGACAATGCTGCTGAGATCCACCCAGCTGCGTGAGTGACAGGGGGCTCTGCCTATCTAGAGGCAGAGCCAGCTGTGCCCACCCTCTCCCCCGTCCGTTCCTCCACTCAGCGCTGCAGGATCGGAGCGGGTAGGGGGAATCCCTGCGGGAAGCGGTGGCTGACAGTCACCACTCTCTGCAGGGAGATGATCGGAAAGTGAGCGAGCAAAGGTATGCGTTTGCTCACTTCCCCATCTATAGAGGCGACCTGTGACAGTTTCATTGTCACAAGTCGGCTCGAACTATGAGGTTGAGTGAAAATCACTCACCTCATAGTTCTCCTGTAAAGAAAGACCAACATATCACCTACTTGCAACACTAGCAGGGGGTAATGAAGCCAATGCCTCAACACAAGGTATTTAATACCTCAATACCGCACCTTTATGTTATGTTTCAAACCATCATTTTTTTCTCATATTGGGTAACCCAATCTGTTACTTGGACATGTGCATTTGCAACAAACGTTCCAAAGCCTTATTTTAGTGGGCCTCACTGTTTGTTGAGAGATTTGTCTTTAATTCATCTTTTGTAAAATAAAAAACATGTTGAAAATAGTGGTCTGTGTGTTTCTTCACAACATATTAACATTGTTATGTGCGGTCCATGATACGATATTTAATTGAAGAAAGTTTACACACATATCCCGGTGTTCCTTTCTTCTCAATCTCCAACACACGTGAAAAGAAAGGAAAAACCAACAAGCTTTTGATGTGTTAAAGTGCAACTGAAGCCAATTTTTTGGTTTAGTTTAGGATAGAGTGGAAATGGATTAAAACCTCTGTCAGGTTTATATTTCTGGGAGAATCGCCCTCTCTATTTGTCCAGGTGACCGTTATCACAGAAAGTGAAAGAAAATTCCTAATTCTGGGTTGTCATCAGAAGAGGAATAGATGGGAAAATCTAGTTCTAGTGACCCCGCTGACCACCAGGGATTTCCCTCTCTTTGGAGGGATTGCCTCTCACTTCCTGTTGTGGCTATCAGACAGGAAGTGAAGGGAAATCTCCCCAAAGGGACACAGATGGCAGAATAATGCCAGATAACACTGCTTTAACTGTACAGTACTTTCAAGTTCTGATTGTATCAGATCTACAGCTCTCATACACAAAAAGGATAGTGTTGTTTGTATGCTGTCTTCTCCCCTTGTCTCTTCAAGCATTAATAAAAAACAAAATGTGAATGCACAATGCGAGAAAGGGATGCCAAAGCCAGACTGCCCCTTCTGTGAATGAAAGGTCTATTAACCCCTTCCCGACCGATGACAGAATTATTCCCTTCAAAATGTTTCAAATGGTTAAAGACCGATGAGGGAATAATTCCATCATGTGGAAGAATGAGCTCTGGTCCGTTTTTTGCATTTTTTTAATAATAAAATAATAATGTATATACAAAGCAGGACAAAAATACAGCAGTGAGAACAAAAAATATATGAGACGAGAGAGCGGCAATTGTGATACAGGATATATCTCTAGAGAGAAAAATTTTAAATACAGACATTATTATTGTGTTCGTAACATCTCAGTCAATGCAGAGATTACTTACCTGATGGTAACAGACGATCTATGGGTGATCTGCCTTCAGGTATGCTGTGTCCTTTAGTTCTAGGTCTGGATTCAGCATTCCCAGAAGTTCATCAAATCTGGAAAACCAAAAATAACATCTGATTTTTGGATTTTTTCACGGAAATTGTGCTGTTTAATATGTGTGAGAATCTAACAATAATACCAATACTGTATCCAGATTATGAACAGAAATCATTCTCATTTGGGAATTATCACTAGACTGCAATTAGTCAATCTTGTTTATGGCAAGTCAGGGTTGCATTATTTTATCTGCACTTAATTAGGTATTCATGGTAAACTGTCATCATTAATTCAAGTGTAAATTCTCACAAACTTACCTTTGCCACTACTTGCCCCACTCACCTCTTACCACTCCTTGATGTAGTCTTCTAAGATACCTAAATAGAAATCCTTCATTTGGTGTGCTAAACAATTTCTGTGCATTTTGCATCATCTTTAGACAGGGGATACCAGATTTCACTGGCAGTGTTAGACAGGGGATACCAGATTTCACTGGCAGTGTTAGACAGGGGATACCAGATTTCACTGGCAGTGTTAGACAGGGGATACCAGATTTCACTGGCAGTGTTAGACAGGGGATACTACATTTCACTGGCAGTGTTAGACAGGGGATACTAGATTTCACTGGCAGTGTTAGACAGTGGATACCAGATTTCACTGGCAGTGTTAGACAGGGGATATCAGACTTCACTGGCAGTGTTAGACAGGGGATACTAGATTTCACTGGCAGTGTTAGACAGGGGATACTAGATTTCACTGGCAGTGTTAGACAGGGGATATCAGACTTCACTGGCAGTGTTAGACAGGGGATATCAGACTTCACTGGCAGTGTTAGACAGGGGATACCAGATTTCACTGGCAGTGTTAGACAGGGGATACTAGATTTCACTGGCAGTGTTAGACAGTGGATACCAGATTTCACTGGCAGTGTTAGACAGGGGATATCAGACTTCACTGGCTGTGTTAGACAGGGGATATCAGACTTCATTGGCTGTGTTAGACAGGGGATATCAGACTTCACTGGCTGTGTTTGTCAGGACATACCAAATATCAAGGAAATACCAGATTTTAGAGGCCATGTTATTGAGGAGATACCAGATTTTACAGGCACAACATTGCCTGAGAAATCTGGTATTCCCTGACTAACATGGCCTGAGAAATCTGGTATTCCCTGACTAACATGGCCTGAGAAATCTGGTATTCCCTGACTAACATGGCCTGTGAAATCTGGTATTCCCTGACTAACATGGCCTGTGAAATCTGGTATTCCCTGATTAACATGGCTTGTGAAATCTGGTATTCCCTGACTAACATGGCCGGTGAAATATGGTATTCCCTGACTAACATGGCCTGTGAAATATGGTGTCCCCTGGCTAACATGGCCTGTGAAATCTGGTATTCCCTGACTAATATGGCCTGTAAAAGTTGGTATCTCCTGATGAACATGACCATGAAATCTAATATCCCCTGACCAACATTGCAGGAGGAATCTGGTATCCCCTCACTAACATGAGCAATGGAATCTGGTATCCCCTCACAAACATGGGCAATGGAATCTGGTATCCCCTCACAAACATGGGCAATGGGATCTGGTATCCCCTCACTAACATGTGCAATGGAATCTGGTATCCCCTCACAAACATGGGCAATGGAATCTGGTATCCCCTCACTAACATGGACAATGGAATTTGGTATCCCCTCACTGACATGGGCAATGGAATCTGGTATCCCCTCACTAACATGGGCAATGGAATCTGGTATCCCCTCACTAACATGGGCAATGGAATCTGGTATCCCCTCACTAACATGGGCAATGGAATCTGGTATCCCCTCACTAACATGGGCAATGGAATCTGGTATCCCCTCACTAACATGGGCAATGGAATTTGGTATCCCCTCACTGACATGGGCAATGGAATCTAGTATCACCTAACTTCCACTAGGGTAAGGGGACACTCTAGTACAGTGGTTCTCAACTCGTGGGTCGCGACACCTTCTGCAGTGGGTCGCGGTGTATAGCATAGTCCAAAAACACCCCCTTCATCACGGCTTAGTGAGAGAAATGTACGTGGACTACAATCTTTGCAGCTTAAAATTTGCATTGAGCTGTGATGGCAAAAGCTGTTTTGGCACTGCAATGCAGAAACGCATTTTACGATAACACCCTCTTTACCGCCATGCGTACATATAAAGAGGCCCTAAAACTTACATCTGTTCCCATGTGATGGCAAATGAGGTTTTCTGTGTAGTTTTCCAAGTGATGAACCCTAAGGGCCCGTTCATACCTTGTGATTGTGGTAACACACACTTAACTGCAACACATGTTACATGCTTTAGTGTGATTCGGTCACATTAGTTTGAATGGCACCCCAACACAGCTTGCAGACAGACATGCGTTCTGGCATAGAGCAAACACGCAGCAAGCATCAAAAAAAGCCTCAAGCCCCATTTTGGCAATGCACATTAATGCATTACCACGCATTGCGCTCCAATGTGCGTCTATTGGAAGGTGCATTAGGGTACCATTCAGAATAACACACCACAACGATGCAAATAACATGTGTTGCCGCAAGGACACAGCATGAGCGGGCCCTCACAGATGTCTCCTCCATCCATAAATCACAGCCAATGACCACTAGCATAAAACACAGAGGGTGGAATTTATTAAAACTGGAGTAGACAGAATCTGGAGCAGTTGCCCATGGCAACCAATCAGCATTTATCTTCAGTTTGCTCAAGTAAGATTTGAAAATGAGACAGAGAAGCTGATTGGTTGCAGTGCAAATCTGCTCTAGATTTTATCTGCTCCAATTTCATAAATTCCCCCCAGAGTTAGTTAAATATTTTATTATAGAAAAAGTCACACTTGGAGTGCAGGCTGTCGCAGGTAGGGATGAAAGCTGTAACATCCCTTTCTCTTCCCTGTGCGATGACATCGGTCCAAATATCTAGAGGACGCTTTAAGGAGCGCCGCCTCGCTACATAGTACAGTTGACCATTGTTGGTATTTGGAGATATCGATGAATTAGCTCCTTCCACAGAACACCGGCTGGCGTGGGGTTAATTCCCCTGCGCGCACTCGCGCCGCTACTGCTTGGCTACGTCACGATCACTTGATTGCGCGTGAATGAAGCCGTGCATGCGCAGTACACACATGGAATGCTGAATTCATTGCTACACCGGAACCGGAAACCGAACTATAGTCTGGGAGAACCGAGCCGAATCTGGCATCGCTGACAGTGTGATCGGAGCTAGTAGGTGGCGGTGAAGAGGAGCGGGGAGATTACGCGGACTGGTCTGCCCGTCGCCTTGCATGTAGGTGTTACGCTGCTGCGCAGTCTGTTCTCATAGCTGGAAGCTGACATCCCCAGCAGCTGTATGACTGGGGCTGCAGAGGTACCGCACCGCTGCCGAGGGAGTGCAAGTGCCAGCGTGCCAAGGCATTGAGTACTGAGGCTGCCTCTCAGCTTCTGGGGGGGACTACAAGTGCCAGCACGCAGTGTGCATACGGATACGCCTGAGCACTGGCCCGGCACAGCCACTTGCTAGTACATGATGGAGGCGGTATAGGCAGCCCCTTGTACTGTATATATACTTACCTGAGCACTTCTAACCAGGCTTTCACTCTGGCAAGCAGCTCACGTAGCAACCATGAGATGCAGTCACCCAGAGCAGCCAATCCCGTCAGACATTAGTTCTGATTGGTTACTGTGAGCTCCTGCACTGTGCTCATATATGTGTTGACTTTATACAATAAAATGTTCTTATGTTAAAGTACAGTCTCCCTAGCAACCAATCGGGCTCTGATTAAGGTAGGCTGATTCCAAATTGGTTGCTATGGATTATTGCACTTTAAGAATTACTCGGTGGGTGGATTTATGTAAATCTGGAGAGTTGCCCATAGTAACCAATCAGCTTCTCTTTTCAGTTTGTTCCCTTAAGCTTTTAAAATGAGAGGTGTTGATTGGCTACTATGAGCAACTGCTCCAGATTGTCTGCTCCAGTTTTAATAACCCCCCAGC
>NW_017306935.1:654788-693619 GCF_000935625.1 Nanorana parkeri
CCAGTATTTATATTTGCTGGCTTACGTAGAGATAATGTGGAAGGAAAGTTATTTTTTAAATGTCTGACAGGTGTGGAGGATTTTATGACCTAAGAGATTCTGTGTATCTCTTCTGTCATAATTGCTTCTCCCTGCCAGTGAGCCACGCATGTGCAACTCCCTGTACAGACTCCCCACCATCATGTTCCTGGATGGAGCAACTCCCATTCGCATGTATGGGAGTTATATCTGCCAGGCTAGCCAATCAAGAAGCCAAAGAGTCTGCTCCCTGAAGAAGGCCCCATCGCCAGCCACAAAGAGGAAAGCTAACATGACAGCGCTGGAGAAGATCACTTGCAAGGTAAGTCTGCTATAATGTGCTAGTAGACACAGGACATTATAGAAAGCAGCTCCTGAGAGCTTTTTCTTTTCTGGTAGCAGTTTATTTCCCTGAAGGTAGAGCTATCTATTTACCTCTAGCACTCTGACACGCTAGACATAGGGGTCTCCAACCCAGCAGCTGCTGTATCGTTTGCACCCCACTCCTCTTGCCCAATCGCACTTTTTTTTTATTCTGTGGAACCCCCTGCACTGCAAGGGTTAACTGCTCGTTCTGGTCTCGGATCTTAAAAAAAGCACATTTACTCACTCGGTCCTGAATGTAAACAGTGGGCGTGTGCAATAGTCAGCCTTCTCACTCCCTCTGGAACGCATAAAAAACGAAGTATAACGCACTGCACTGCGTGTGTAGAAACTCATGCAGATCTGGTCTGCATTTGGTGTGAACAAGCCCTGAAGGTATGGGCCTCCTCTTTATTAAAAAAAAAAACAAGCTTTAATATCACTTGAATCTCAGCGACAAATACTTTCTTGATATACTAATACATAAAATCACATATGTGCATGCATGGAATTGGTATCTGGCATAATCTTGTGATGATTTGTAACGAGCTGCAGCTATCCTCTGACTAATATGAAGGTAAAGATTTTCTGCAATATTGTATTTCTGAAACATAAACTCGTATAGAGTTTGCAGTGTTTTGTCATAGTTCTGCATTTGGATAATTGCAGGTTTAGAGCAGTGATGCATACATTATCATGATCATCGTATGACTTATGAGCCAGGTAGTCCAGCTTGTTGTTTTTTTTTGTATTCCTTTGACAAATATGTTTCTGAATGCACAGCTGTAGTTCAATTGTTAAAAATGAGTCTGTGCAGGAAAGGATTGCATACCCCCGATTAAATATTCTTTTTTGTTTCTGCTTTCTATGTGCCCTATTCACACTGTACAGGTGTTCTGCATTTTTATGCAGCACAATGCACCGAACTGCATGTCATGCATTTGAATCAATTAAATATACTGAAAGAAAAGTTGAAAGGGAGGAAAAAAAAAAAAAGGTAAATGGTAACAAGGCAGCGCACTTCAATGTGGCATTTTATGGCTTCCATTAGTTTTCTTTGGTAACGGGTGCAAATGGTTTCTTGTCAGTATATAGAACATCACCTTCTTGTTTTCTACTTGGCTATATCAGCTTAAATGAAAATACAAAAAAGACCTGAAACACCCGGTTGGGTAACTAGCTTATTGGGTAATTTATCTCAATTGTATAATTGCTTGTCAGGGAACAACCTGAACCTGTTTTAAGCATTACCTTAGCAAGAAGCAAATTAAATCTGTGGTAGTGAAGAAAAAAAGTCACACATGAACCGTGGGGAATAAAAGTAGCCCCCCTCCAGAAGGAAGGACAGTGTCAGCACCAATGCAGAGATGATTTGAGGATCTACAGCTGAGTGATACACTCATTAGTTCGCCTTCAAGGACTGCATGTGTACAAACCTCAAAGCCTTTGTTTTTTGTACAAACCTTACTTGGGTGATCCCTCTCGGTTTAAAACAATTGTATATGGAAGGAATAAGAACATTTTATAACTTGCAAGCAATAACCAAATTATTTCCAATAATTATTACTGTTGTGTTTTCTGATTTTCAGGAGGACATGAGTTCACAACAGTTTCCCCGGCAAGGGGTTCCCATTTCACAGATTACGAGCAGTGGAGCCACCATGGGGCAAAATATGCCTGGGCCAGGTAATTTTTATCTCTGCACTTGTTACCTTTACATCTTCTGAGTTTCATGCAGGCCTTCAAATACCCGAATTGCATAGAAAATGTCCATATGTTCGTGTAATTCCACTCTAAAATCCTGTAATTGCTTTATTTTTTTTTTTAAATGCAGGAATTGACGAAATGTCCCGTGATATGGAGAACCAGCCCCGTGATTCCCTTACTGCTAATTCAGTTCTTTCCCCTCGAGATGACAAACAGGAAGCTGTAGTGGTCAGACCTTACCCTCAGTTGCAGATGGTTCCCCACCACACGGCTAGCCCCCTCACCATGACTGCTCAGTCCACCCATCTTCCTACTGTTCCGCTCTCCTTCCCTGAGGGAATCCTGAAGGTATGCTTTTGAATATTTATGTAGCCCGTAAACGGTTTGGTTATTCAAACAACGACTGACGGTGTATTGTGATTCTTTATTGCTCATTAAAAATGTCCTCATATGCCCTTGCTGGATATTTCATTCTTGTACCATGGAGAACATTCTTAGATCCGTTTATGTTCTTTTGATCAGATCCCAGTTTCTTAGAACATCTTTTAGCATTAAAGATTTTATCATCTATTGCTCTAAAAGAAGTGCTTGCCTAGACCTTTTTTTTCCATAGTTTTTTAGTTCTGTCTTTCAAATCCTTGTTGAAAGCAATCATATGAATATTTTGTAAAGACATAAGTAGCCTTTTAATGTCTTCCCACAGCAGCCACTGAAACCCACTATACCCAGTCGCCCCATTGCACCAGCACCACCCTCTGCCCTCTCTGCTGTACCTAAAGTCTCTGGGCCAGTGACAGTCACCATGGAGAGTGGTCTTCCTCAGGCTTCTGCTATTCCTGTTGCCACCATCAGTGGACAGCAGGTCAGTGCCACGTGCTAAATAGAATAACAGTTATCTCAATGCTTTCTTTGTTGGGGGTTTTGAGCTTAATGATTGTCCTGTCATGGTAAAGGATTTTAGTGGTCAATAAAAATATGGGAAACCCTATCCCTCCTTGAAGTTCCTTGGGATCCTAATTGATTGTCATTCAGCAGTGTTTCAGCAGCCACGTTGTCCACAGTTGTGAATGTATGTTTTTCTGTGTACTGGCTGTGTAATTAAATATTGTTCACAGAACCTGATTAGCAACCAAGTGGCAGGGTGGGATGAATACGTTTTAAATTAGCAGTACATTCCACTTTTGTAGTCAAATTTGAGAAAACCTCTTTATATGGTTGTGTTCCTATTCGCACACTATACCGAAATAATAATTTTTGAAACATGTTTGTTTTTTTTGTTTTTTTTTTAAGTTTTGTTGCAGTAGGCGAGGTAACTGAATCAATGTCTTTCTGAGCACCTTCACAGTGATCTATCCTTAGGGCTGCAACAACTAATCAATTAAATTGATTATAATCAATAATGAGAATCCTTGGCAAGGATTCTCATTGATTAGTTGCCGTTGCTCTGCTCCTCCGTTTTCCCTCCCCGCTGGTGCTGGCTGCAGCAGTCTGTGTCCCTTTCATTCCCCGCTGCTCTCCCTGCTTGTATTGGCAGAGGCAGCAGGGACACAGACCACTGCAGCTTGCCCTAGTGGTGCGGAGAGACCGCCATGACTGCATTTCCCGCTGCCCCGCCCTGTACCTCTGCTACTGCCCCGTTCCTCCTCTGCATCTAGAGGCTGGGAGCCATACCCAGCCTGCTATTGGATATTTTAAAATGCAGTAACCAATAGCAGGCTGTCTATTGCACCTGCCTGCTGTCAGTCAGCAGAGGAGGACCTGATGGAGAACTTTCTCCTTCAGGTCCCTCCTCTACTGATTGACAGCAGGCAGTGGGTGGGTACAATAGCCAGCCTGCTATTGGCTATTGCAATTTGAAATATCCAATTGCAGGCTGGCTATTGCTCCCAGCAATAAAGTTGTTTTTTTTTTTGTTTTTTTTAATTGTTTAAAGAAAGTTAAACTAAAATTAAAAGTAAAAAAAAGTTAAATAAATAAAAATGCAAACAAAAATAAACTAAAACTAAAAACAGAAAAAAGATTTTTGGTGTGTTATTTTAGATAAGTTTGGTTATTATATTGGCTTAGAGTTTTACAATTCACATTATTTTAAATCCTTGAAACTAATTAAAATGTCTAATATAATACATACAATTATTTAAAAAAGGTGGGAAAAGTCATTTTCAGTTTCGGCCTGAGAAATTTTGCTGCAGGAGGTGCGTTGCAGTGCCATTCATTTCCATGGATCCCAAATGCACCTCCCGTCCACAGTGTGACCGACCGCACTGGCGCGTTACTGCAATGCCCTGCATTCCAGTGTGATTTAAAAAAAATGTGCATACCGTTTTTTTATTTTGAAGTGAACTTTGTCTGTAACGCTGCATTTGTGTATTTTATTTTAAATAAATGAAGGTATTAATTTTTTTTTGTTACCGATATCTGATTAATCAATGTTAATAATCAGCTAACTAATCGATTATGAAAATAATAGCTGCAGCCCTATGTATTCTTGTAGAAAGACCACTGAGAACTATGGGGTTAGGCCTTTTCCCCATAGTTCTCCTAAGGGTAACGGGAGGACACAAACTAACGTCCTCCCGTCACCTAAAGCTCCCTATACCGCGAGGTACAGCTCGCGGTATACTGAGACGCCACAGCCGGGAAGGATCCCGACATTACTGTCTGGATCCACCCAGCTGCGTGAGGGACAGCTGGTTCTGCCTACCTAGAGGCAGAGCCAGCTGTACCCGTCCGTTCCGCCAGTCAGCACTGGAGGATCGGACGGGAGAGGGGGAATCCCTGCAGGGAGCCGTGAGTGACAGTCACGGCTCTCTGCAGGGACAGGATCGAGGAGCGAGCGACGGTATGTGTTCGCTCACTTCCCGATCTATGGAGCCGACCTGTGACCTGTGACAGCATGAACCTGCACAGACATAATTGGACACAGCAGTCAGCACTGGGTCAGAGACCGCCACCACGCTGGAGAGACTCCTGGAAAAAAGATGATCGGATCAAGAGGCATAATATAAAGTATGTCCTTACGCCAGCATGGGGGGGGAAGAAAGAAAAATAGACTTGAATGTCACTTTAAGCACTGTTATGGTCCAGGTACTTTTTGGCCAAGTCTTTGACCTCATGCCTATTCTAATTGTGTTGCTACATTGTTGTTTTAATGTGAGAAGCAGACTTGGGAACAGGCACTTCTTGTGACTCGGCCCTTATTGTGCACTCTATCATTTCCAGGCAATTCAGAGGTTTGTTTATTCATATTTGACCTCTGTTCTTTCTTTAGGGACACCCTAACAGTTTGCATCATATAATGACTGCCACCAATGTCCAGATGTCCATCATCCGCAGCAACGCTCCAGGAACACCTCTACATATTGGAGCTTCTCATCTCCCTAGAGGTATTATCTCTTACTGCAACATTGAATGATGGCTGCTTTGATGAGCAACCTATCTTTTAAAAGTATTCCAAGGTTTATCTGGAAATGTTTAAAGTTTAAGTGGGTACGTGCAGAATATCTGTTTCTCAGTTTGAGCAAAATGATCATGTAAGAAATTCAGAGTTGTCCTACATCTTCTGTGCAATTTCTGTGTTATCTCAAGGAGGATAATTAGCATTCCCAGTTCTTCTCTTGGGACAACAAAATGATTTAACTTTGTGTTGTGCAGATGGGTGAGTAGGTAGGGTCTGAGTAGATAAGCAAGAGAAAACTTGGCAGGGCACCACTCATTCCACAAAATTGCTGTGAGTTGTCGGCCCACAACGTGACTTAGGAGCTGTGTGTATTTCTGGCAGATAAACAGGCTCTTTAAAGGGAGAAAACCTGGATTAATGTGCCTGTATTACAGACATGTACTGTTTTTTTGTTTTTTCTTTTGCCTTGACATACACTTTTTATATGGTTTTGGGAAAACCTTAGCTTGTGTCTGACCCATTCCTTTTCATTCTTACTTTACTAATAGGTGCTGCAGCTGCTGCTGTGATGTCCAGTTCCAAGGTCACCACTGTCCTGAGACCAGCATCTGCTCAGATGCCTTCTGCAGCTGCCCAGTCTGCGGCTCAGCACATTATCCACCCACCTATTCAGGTCAGTTATAAGTACAGTTTTGGCACAGGAAATTTAGCTGAAGAATATTGTTTGACTGAAAGACTATTAACTAGCTGTTTCCTGCTTTAAAGTTTGGACATACTTCTAAATGTGGGCTTTTTAATTATCTCTGATCCCGTTTTTTTTGCCTGTTACTGCAGTCTCGCCCTCCAGTAACTTCAGCTACTTCAGTGACACCGGCTGTAGTAGCTACCGTGTCTGCTACTCGCGCACAGTCCCCAGTAATTACCACCACTCCAGCCCATGCTGCAGAGCCACTACTGCGGTAAGTGAACCTGGTGCAGAACTTCTTTACCTAATCTAAGTAGGATATTACAGAAAATATAACAAACATAACTTTAATGTAGGTAATAAAACAGTTCACTTTTTTTTTTTTTCTGTCCTAGACCCACTTTGTCAATCCAGCAGCATCCATCTCCTGCAACCATCAGCATCCAAAGATCTGCTCAGGCTCGTGACACTGGAACGCGTATTACACTGCCTACGCATCCCGCCTTGGGAGGTCAGAAGCAGCAGCTGCATGCAATGGCCCAGGTAATGTAAATAGGGTGAAGCAGTATAGATCAGTTGAACCAGAGATAGAGTATAGGCAGCTAAAGTTGTTTGCTGAACTTTACTTTTCTGATAGGACTTGCAGTGTCAAACTTAATTTTTATCTGTTAAGTCAGCATATTGGTCACTTAAGGCTAAAAGTTATTCTGAAACTGTCCTTTTAACAAAATCCCACTGCAATATTAAGGTTTGGTTCACACCGAAAACGATGAGGCTATGCTGTCTTAACTGTAAGGTGTATGGCCAGCTTATCTGCAGAATTTCTGTGGTCAGATGGAAAAGGTGCAACAGATTCCTCCATCTACACTGAACTGTGTGGATGGAGATATCTCCACCTGGGCCAATCTGTTGCACTTTTTCCATCTGACCACAGAAAATCTGCAGATAATTGTAAGGTGTATGGGCACCTTTATGGATGAGCACAGTTCACACTACCTCAATGCCGTACGTTGCAGTGGTTGTTTGCACTTATGGGGGAAAAAAAAGTACATGCAGTACTTTATTTCAGTGCAACGGGCCATGATGTTGTCTTTCATGTCATTTTAATAAAGTCCAAAAAAAAAAAGTTCACGTATAATGTGCCAGGACCAGTGCTGTAACTGCTAATGGGTGCCGGTGGCTGTGCATTGTAGCGCAGCTGCCGATTTGAATGCAGCCTAAAGCATTTGTTTTTGACGTCTATATGGCTCTAATAATCCCAGAGGTGCTGACAGGTCCAGTTCTTTGGCTTCCCTTCCTCCTCTGTAAATTACTGCAGACAGCAGTCATATAAAAAGTGAAAAAACTGGCATCGCTTATTTCCCTACTGCCACTAAGGCTTTCTCATTTCTTCCACCAAAGAAGCCATCACTAGTTATTTAGTTTGATGTTGTTGAAGCTTATAAAAGATTAATGAGGTTACTCCCTCCTCAAGTGATAGTGATTGGGCCTTGCTATTGGCTGGTCAGGCCCTAGAACTGCATTACTGGAGGTCTCAAACCTGGAGGAAAGCAAAGTATTTCACATATCAAATGGAGCAGTACAGCAAATATGATCAAAAGTGGCTTGGGGGTGAGCTATGAAAAAAGTTTGCTCAGAGTTTTTCTGTGGAACCAAGCTTGCATATTACTGCGGAAGTCATAATTTTGCATATAAATTCAGCTGCTATTATATATTTGAATCGACTTTTTCTTGTTTTTAAGATACTTAAAGGAGAACTGAGGTGAGTGCTTTTCACTCACCTCATAGTTCTAGCCGAACTGTGACAATGAAACTGTCACAGGTCGGCTCAGTAGATCGGGAAGTGAGCGAACACATAACGGCGTTCGCTCACCTCTCGATCCTGTCACAGCTCTCTGCCGTGGCGGGAGTGGCTGGATTCCCCCCTCCCCGCTCCGATCCTCCAGCGCTGCCTGGCGGAAAGGGAGGGGGCGGGTACAGCTGGCTCTGCCTCTATATAGGCAGAGCCAGCTGTCACTCACGCAGTTGGGCGGATCCAGACATAATTGTCGGGATCCACTTCAGCTGCGGCGTCTCAGTATACCGTGAGCTGTAGCTGTATAATGAGCTTAGGGTGACGGGAGGACGCTAGTTTGTGTCCTCCCGTTACCCTTAGGAGAACTATGGGGAAAAGCCCTAACCCCATTGTTCTCTTAAGCATTACTGAAATAGCACAAAATCTGAATTTGTTTATCATGTGCTCTGTTTGTATTGTCCAGGTCTGTAACGATTTTGCATTTGCTTTAAGTGCAGGAAGACATAGCAACAAATCATTTTCATGCTTGCCAGGCCAGACCTGTGCGATCAGTTAAAAAAAAACAAAAAAACTGTTTGCTGTGGGCTAATGCCCTTGCACAAATTATCTTCATTTTAGTTTACCTTGAGTCACTTACAGCTATTTGCAGATCTGTTGTTTAGTGTTCTTTATTTAGCCAGGAAAATTAATTTGTAACAAAAGGCTTCACTTTCTATTTGATAGAAGACTCTTTTTGGCACTGGCAATCCAGTAGCCGCAGCGACTGTTGCTCCAATTTTGGCAACTAACACCTTACCCTCTGTGACATCTTCAGGTAAGAATATTTTAACATGGTATAATAAACTCTTCATTTTAATATGTTGTATGTTTAAAGTATTTGACCCTTTTTTTTTTCAGTCCAGTTTCTGTACTCCACTGTGGAGAATTTTATGCAGAGAGCCTTTGAGAAAGGCCTGTGGCAACTTCTAGAACAGTGTCTTAGTGGTTAGCACTTCTGTCCTGCAGCACTAGTGTCATGGTCGTCTGCATGGTGTTTGCATATTTTCCCGGTGCTTGCGTTGGTATTCACAAGGTACTTCAGTTTCCTGCTACACCCCAAAGACATGCTCGTACATTAACTGGCTCCTGTCTAAAATTGGCTCTAGTATGATATTCTTATAAGCGTGGTCAAGATAAATGTCTCACCATCTGCCCCAACATATGGATAAACTTTTGATTCCACAATGAGAAATTTGCTATTGAAATATACATTTATAATAAATGTCATAATATTCTGCTGCATATCTTTATAGATGTGTGCTGGCCTAACAGACTTGGCAGTTTCATTATTCTACTGTTATATAGGCAGGTTATGAAAAAAAAAATCCTTTATCTCTCCTCATTGAGATTATCGTCCTGGGTAAGTTTTCATTGTTATGAATTGCTACCATTCATACCAATGAAAACTTACCCAGGACCAAAATCATAATGAATTTATGAAAACCCTTTGCCACTAATGCAAGTGCTTACGCGGCCTCAAGTTGACTCCAGAATTTAATTTTGTGGCGCTAAAGTTACACAGGAAAACTAACATCCCATGAAATAAAGTAAACACAAAGTGCCAAAGGTCATCACTGGCTCAATCTGCAAAGAGGGAAGGCCCCCAAATCTGACACCCCTTGACCTTTCTTTCCCCCAAGGGCACAAGGCTTATGACAGGGGCAAGGTACGCTCTTGGTCCACTTAGCTGAAGCCAGGCAGACTATATTCCTTAGGGGAAGCTTGCCCATCAGGTACTTGGGTTTGATGAACCTAACCAAAAGGCTCTTCATATTCCCCTCCAGACTTCAGGGTAAGCCAAAACACCTTCACTTTAGAGTAAGTGAAAGTAAAGTGCTATGCTGCATAAAAATATAAGTGCTTCAGGGTGCCAATGTTCAAAGACATAGGCTAGGCCTTCCAGCCCTTTATAAAGTAAACATCCTCTGGTCTTTGCCGAATGACCTCACCCAGGAAGCAGGTGTATAAAAGAAAGCTCGTGGAAGTACTGGCAACATGGTGCCTTACTCAAATATACAGTGGGCTTCCCACACCCAAAGTGAATTTGTTTAGGACACCATGGACTGTGCAATTCCAGGGGTATGAGCACTGCGGACTCGGAGAAAGGCAGGCATGCTCTTTCCAGGAGGCACTGGGCCCTGAGGATCTTCGCATAATATCAGAGGCACTTCTGGTACACAGGAAAGGTTGATTCACTCGGCAGGAAAGATGCCCTCAGAGCCCCCATCATATCGAGAGTTACTCCCCAGCTAGCTCTGACAAAGACAAGAACATCGCAAGATTTCCTCTCCTGGACCTTTTTGATGAGAACATATACTACACTTGATCTTAGCCAGGAGAAGCAATCTAAATCTATCAAGTTTTGTGGATAGGGAGTATACAGTACTCACACTGATGTGAATTTATAAAAACTGGAGTAGACCATATATGGAGCAGTTGTTCATGGCAACCAATCAGCTTCTTTTACATTTTCAAAGTTTAACCAAACAAACTGGAGAGAGAAGCTGATTGGTTGCCATGGGCAACTACTCCAGATTCTGTCTGCTCTGGTTCTGATAACTTCCCACCACTATGTGTGTTATAAACTACAGATCCTCACCAGATTATTTCTAAATACTTGTAACTACCTGAAAAGTATATCTTTTGTTTTCATTAGGGAAATTTTTTTTTTTTTTTAACCTACTTGTATGGTAACCTGTGTTTTGTAATCTTATTACTGTTTTTTTTTTTTTTTCTCCTTAACTGAATGCAGGCTCTGTTCCCCATACACAAGTTTCCACCAGCGCCATTGTTAGTATGACGATGCCAACTCACTCTTCCCATGCTACAGCTGTGACTGCGTCCAACATTCCTGTGGGTAAGTCATAGTTTTCTGCGGCAGCAATATGTTCAGTTACGCTGGAATTCTTTGATTAAAGCTTTTCCAGTGAGCACTTTAAAACATTCTTTACATGCGTTGTCATGGTTACAATCTCTCTGCTGATGCGGGATTAATGAACAAGATATTCAAGAGATTCTGATCAGGAGCTTTAATTTTTCCAGGGAAAAGGAAAGTAGCTCAAAGTGCTCCCAACAACCTGCTTTTTCAGACTCTTTTGGTCGCTGGTTGACTTGAGTACAGCTAATGAAACGTCCTTCTGTTCCCATTTGCAGGTAATTAGAAGGATTTCCCACTTCTTTTTTTTTTTTTTATAGTAGATTATGCTGTCAGAAGCAAGATTCATAGAAGAGATGTAGAAAGATTTGTTAGTGGTAAATAGGCAAAATATCATGAGTACCACGATTGGCGATTGAGAAAGTAGGATTATGTTCTTACCGTCAAATCATTTTCTCTGAGTCCTTTTGAGGGACACCGCTCCCTCATTTCCTTTCATAATGCTTGTGGCAGGGATTTATGTCCTTAGTGGCAGGGTTTTAATTTCTCCTGGAAGCAGTAGCATAACTCTACTTCTCAGAATTCTTCAAGAGCTGTGTCCTTCAAAGGACTCACAGAATAGGATGTTATGGTAAGAATAAAGTCCTATTTTTCATTTGCTCCCCTGAAGACCAAAGCACACAAAATGATGAGGTATCCATTTGTATTTTGGCCTAAAAATGGAAGATCACCATACTTGCCATCCTTGTCAAGGATCTGTGCCACAGGTCCTCATTTCTGGTTATCGATTACCTTGGCATTCTCCCAAACCACACCCAAGTAACTCATAGATTGGGAACAGCAACATGCTAAAATTGCAACAAAATCTTTTCTTGGTTTCAGTCCTTAGATTCATTGAGGACTGTTAAGCCAGTTGCTGCCAGGCTGCTTATTTAAATTGACCATCCTCAGGCTGGGTTCCCACCTAGGCGGTTGTCTGCGCTTTCGTACTCGCGGAAAACCGCTCAAGCAGGGAAATACCATTATTTTCAATGTGTGTGGTTCCCATCTGTGCGGTTTTCCGCGAGTACGAAACTCGCTGGAAACCGCCCTACGCCCAAAGAAGTACATGTACTTCTTTGGGGCGTTTTGGTCGTGCGGTTCCATTGGTATACAGCGAATCGCGGTAAAGAAACGGGCGGAAAACGCGCATATTCAATCCGCCCAGGTTGGAACCCAGCCTCACTCCCATTTAGATATGCATTTAACATTCTCAAACTGGAACTACATTTTTTAAACCTTTAGCAAAGCTGCATGAAGCTGGCCGAAAGCCTCCCAAGTGCTCAGCAAAGGCTGCGGCTGTCTTTAAGCTAAAGTCTGTGCAAACAAGAGCTAAAGGTTTCTCCCAGTATGAGAACCAACACATTTAACAATGCACAGGTCTTTCTATGCTGAGTGACATCAAAGATATGTCTAAAGGTGCCCATACACTGCACGAAATCCCTCGATCGTACGAGAATCGTGCAGTGTGAATGAAGACGTGCGACCGTTTCTACTGTACGGTCGCACGTCTTTTGTCTAAGGCGCATGCTAGAAAACCAGCCGAAAATCTTACGATTTTCAGCTGGTTTGAACGATGCTCGGGAGACAAATGCCAAACGGGCCGGTGTGCGCACGCGCACACTGCCCGTTCAGCATTGCGGTCATCGGAAGCCCGCCCCTCGGGGGCGGGCTTGCGATGTTCGCAAGTACGATCTGCCTGTCCAAGATGGGCAGATGGTACGTTTTTTTAATTACTTTACAACCATCGCAAGACTAAGGTCTTGCGATGGTTGTAAAGTATGGCCACCTTAATGCACAAAGCTGGGAAGATTGTATGAGATTATGTACAGAAGATGGCAATCTAGATTGGACTATAAATCTTGAGACCTGTTATGCCGACTTTTCTTTTCACTTCAATCCTTGTCTTGTTTACATGGATTTTACAATACATTTGTATTCACCGCTATTTTTACTGTTTTTATACCTATTTGTTCTTTATATTTTTCAGCTAAGGTTGTCCCACAGCAGATTACACATACTTCACCTCGGATACAGCCAGAATATGGAGCAGAGAGAGGTAACCTGATACCAATACCTGGTCATAGAGCTTCACCCAATCCTATGACAATGGAGGCCAGGAGTGACAACAGGTAAGACCAAGTGAAATTGATGATTCCTAAATGACATGCTTTCCTAACGGCATGAGGGGCAATAAAGACACTACTCTGAAAAGCTCTCCCTTTTCCTTGCAGCCATCATCTTTTGTAAATTTTGTTTTTTCATCTTTTCTATTTCTGTTTCACAGGCAACCTGTTCCAGTACAGCTACAATATTTTCTACCTACCTATCCCCAATCTGCCTATCCTCTGGCTGCTCACACCTACACCCCCATAACCAGTTCTGTATCCACTATTCGTCAGTATCCAGGTTGGTGTTTTAATGACCAATATTCCTTCCTTTGGTGAATAATATATAGGGGTGCACCGAAATAGAATTTTTAAAACCGAAAAAAAATGTCAGGCCGAAACCGATACCGATTTTTGTTTTTTATTTTTTCCATTTTTTTTTAATATTTTATTTTTTATAAACTTTTTAATTTTTTTATTAATTAATTTTTATTAAATACTTTTATTTTTTACTTTACTTTTGGGGGCTTCGTGGAAATATTAGGGGTCTAAACAGACCCCTGATATTTCCCTTTTTAAAATAGAAAAAGAGATTGAGGACACAGAGTCCTCCAATCTCTTTTTTCTGTGTCCCCTGTTATCAATGAACAGGAATCCTCTGAGTGTTCCTGTGCATTGATAACATGAGTACATGGCATGTTTACTATAACTACAATTATGAATGAATCACAAATGAAGTGTAGATCACTCCCATTCATTCATAATTGAGGATATAGTAACCATACCATGTCCTCAATTATCTACAGACACTCAGCGATCACTGAGTGTGTGTGTACCTTGCTTTTCTCTCTGACACGCTGTCACAGGAGGCTGATCGAGCCGTGTAGAGAGGAAAGCCCAGCCTCCTGTGACAGCGCTGTCTCCGCCCACACACCGCTCTGCCGGACTGTGATAGGCGGCTGAGCGGTGTGGGAGGAGAGACGTCACCGCTCACAGTGCTCTCGTCCTGCAGCGCGCCGAGCGGGGAGAAAAGTACAGCGCCCAGCGGGGAGAAAAAAAACCAGGGATGCGCCGATGTATCGGCCGAAACATGGCTCTTTCGGCATTATGCCAAAAGTGCAATTTTCGGCCGATATGTTTCGGCGGCCGATATATCAGTGCATCCCTAATAATATATATTTGAAGGGTATGCTCTGATAGCATCATTGTGCACCATGAAACCTTGATGTTCCATGCTCTGCTGCTGTATTAGCTGTGCAGTTGGCACTATGCAGTAGAGTTGGTAATTGCATTGGATGTTTAAGAGCTGTCTGTTTTTACACTAGCTACTCTACTGTTGCATAAAACATAGGTTATTGAAATTACTGATTGCCAGTTACTTTTATTTAAAAACTCATTTTTTTAGGTAGAGGGAGGAGACTTATCTACGACTGCTTTAATGTTTTCCACTGAATTTGGGTGGAGCATCTAACACTACTGGTCTCTTTTCAGTTTCAGCACAAGCGCCAAACTCTGCAATTACAGCCCAGTCAGTGGCATCCACTGTGCACCTGAACCCAATGCAGCTGATTAATGTGGATACATCGCATACACGTCACATTCAGGGGATCCAGCCTGCGCCAGTCAATGCACAGGGGATGCAGCCATCACCCTTCAGTACCCAAGGCATGCAGGCGACACCTATTGGTACCCAAGGAATCCAGCCACCTCCAATCGGTTCACAGGGCATCCATCCTGCAGGATCTATAACCACTCAGGGTGTCCAGGCGTCCTCTGTCAGCTCCCAGCAGGCTTCAAGTGATGGAAAACCTCCTGGTAATGTATTAAATATGGATTCATTTTTAAGTTTAAATTCTTCAGCATCTTGATATACTATAAACCAGTGGTTCTCAACTCGTGGGTCGCGACCCAAAAGTGGGTCGCGACACCCTCTGCAGTGGGTCGCGGAAACTGTGGTTTGTGCATGCTTCTGCTCCCTAACTACACAAGTTGTATACACTGAGTGGCCAGATTATTATGACCACCTGACGTTTGTAGGCAAATCAGCTATAATTAGCTATAATTTTGCACTGAAGTTGCTAGAGGGCCAGACCATCATAAATAGGGAAGCAGGTTGTTTACCACGACAGTAGAAGTGATTTTTTTTTTCTGAAGATACGGGTAAACAACGCGATTTAACAGCCTTTGAACGTGGGATGATTGTTGGCGCTCGGAGCCATGGAGCGAGTATCGGCAAAACAGCAGAATTTGTTAAATGTTCAAGAGGGGCTCATTGTTAAAGTGTTTAAAGACTGGACTGTCAGCCGAAAATCTGGGTCTGAACGTGCGAATTGTGGCCGTCAGCGACTAGTCAATGTTAGGACAGAACGGAGAGTGGCAAGACTGGTACAAGACAACAGAAGGGCAACAGTGCAGTGTCAGATTCCTCGTATCACCTTTCAACATCTCGTGGAGTCACGAGGCGGCCCAACGAAGTTATCTCGTGGAGTTATCTCGTGGCCTAACGAAGTACTGATGGGGTGGTCATAATAATCTGGCCACTCAGTGTATGTCTTGTTCATTAATCTTATGTGAAGATCAGCAATCACCCAAATGCACATCTATCTTGAAGTACAGAAAAACATACCCAATTTTTGTTGTGTTATGAAGCTGTGGGTTAATGCACAGACAATATTGTAATTAGAATTGGACTACACCTAACAAAGCATTCAGGCTGAAGTAATGTTTGCAATGTCTACTTGGTTTCTAGAATGGGGCGGTCTAGACTAGAGTGTGTAACATACTTCACCGTATATAGAATAGAGCAAACTGGAGTATGTCACTTAAAACGATGTACAGAGAGTAGCATGTAGAATGCATCACGTACAGCATGTGATAGTATATTTTTCCATATAACAGAGCTGTTTATTGCCATTTTCTAAAAGGTTAAATAGAAATGCACGCATTATTAGTGTGAATTAGTAGTCCACAGCATGCACCCCAAACATTTAGTACATAAACTGTTCACATCTTGTACCATTTCCCATCAGTAGTTTCAGACATCTGCACCTTCTGGCCAGCAGCATTCATGTTTACCAGGATTCTCTCTAACAGGCAGCTAGGCCCACTTCCTGCACATCACTTCCCTGGCCCTCCCAATGCTGGCACTGTTCACGCTGTAATGCCATGTTACCTGTCACTTCCTGGATTTATCCCTAAATGAAAGTATGGGATTATACGTGACATTTAATTTGTGCAATACATTTTTGCACTTATAGAACAGTTGTGTATTTTTGAATTCATTTTTATTTCATATATTGCCAGTCTTCATAAATTAGGTATGCACATGCTTAATGCTTCTCACAAACATAGCAATAATTTGTGAATGCCTCTTTTCTTTATTTGCAGTTGTCCTTGCAGAAGGAGCTACAATTGTTGCCAATCCACTGAGCAGCACTTTCACTTCAGCCCCAGCTAGCGCTGCTGTCATGCAGAGCCACAATCAAAGTCCAGGTATCGGCAGTACCCCTGCTCAGGGATCCTCTCCCAGGCCCAGCATCTTACGCAAGAAACCTGCCACTGATGGGTATGTTTGTGTATTCTCTTCGAGACTCTGCTTTTTTTATTTAAAGTTACATAGTCAGGTTGAAAAAAGACACAAGTCCATCGAGTTCAACCTATAGAGATACGTAGAAGAAAAGCCTAAACAGAACACTATGCCCACAATTACCCAATGTTGATCCAGAGGAAGGCAAAAAAACCCTATAAAGCACGGTTCAATTTGCTCCAACAGGGGAAACAAATTCCTTTCTGATCCCATAAGGCAATCGGATATTCCCTGGATCAACAATCTCTGATGCCTAATATACCTATAAGAACTCAATATCCAGTAATATTCTGTGCATTTAGGAATACATCCAGATGTTTTTTTAAAACAATGAACCAAGCTCACTAGAACTAGCTCCTAGGGGAGTCTATTCCACATTTTCAGAGCTCTAACTGAAGAATCCTTTTTTTATGCAAAGGTTAAACCTCTTTTTTCCTCCAGACGCAAAGAGTGCCCGCTTGTCCTTTGCAGTGACCTCAATGTGAATAATTTAGCACCAAGCTCACTATATGGACCATTTATGTATTTATACATGGTGATCATGTCCCCCCTTAATCGCCTCTTCTCCAGAGAGAACAAATTCAGGTCAGCTAATCGTTCCTCTTAGCTGAGCTCCTCCATGCCTCTTTATCAGTTTGGTCGCCCTTCTTCTCTCTTACTCTCTCTTACGCCCTTCTCTCTCCTCTTACTGTAAACTGGTGCCCAAAACTGAACTGCATATTCCAGATGAGGTGTTACTAATGCTTTGTACATGGGCAGGATTCTCTCTCTATCTCTATCTCTCTATCTCTCTCTTTCTGTCTTTCTGTCTTTCTCTCTTTCTGTCTTTCTCTCTTTCTGTCTTTCTCTCTTTCTTTCTTTCTGTCTTTCTCTCTTTCTGTCTTTCTCTCTTTCTGTCTTTCTCTCTTTCTGTCTTTCTGTCTTTCTCTCTTTCTCTCTTCTATACCCCTCTTAATACAAGAAAGTATTTTGCTTGCTTTAGAAACTGCGGCTTGATATTGCATGCTGCTATTGAGTCTGTGATCCACCAGAACACCCAGATCTTTCTCCACCATTGACTCCCCCTAGAGTGTATGACGCATGCATGTTTTTAGTCTCCAAGTGCATAACTTTACATTTATCAACATTAAACCTAATTTGCCAAATCGATGCCCAATCACACAGTGCATACAGATCCCCTGGTAAGTTGGAGACATCCTGTAAGGACTGTATTCCACTACATAACTTGGTGTCATCTGCAAACACAGAAATAGTACTTTTAATCCTCAATTCTGTCATTTATAACATAGAATTGGGGATTAAAAGTACCATTTCTGTGTTTGCAGAGTAATTGTGTTGTCACATGTAGAGTAAACTTAAGCACCTTTTTCATTTGCATATGCAGTTATTTCTGGCATTTCCAGTTCAAGAGCTAGAGTTCTTTCTTCTGGCGCCCTCCCCTGCTATCAATCAAACCTTCTTTTTTTTTTTTTTTTTTTTTTTTTTCCATGCATAAAATTGGTCAGTGGCAATTTTTTGCTGTCTACATGCAGTTAGCCATCCTGCACATCTGTGTCCTTTGTGTTTAAAACTGTAAGCTCTATAATTGGTAAAGTTTGCTTTCAGAAAATGCTATATATATTTAGTGTGCAGCAAAATGGTAAACTCTCAATGAATTCCCCATTTCTTGGTACCCCAGTGGCAGTAGGAAAGTTTGTGTGCTGCACTAGGCTGCAGTTAGACACTGTGCTCTTTATAAAATGCAGCGGATCGACAATCCCCTGCTGGATCACAGCTATAGGTCTGTAATCAGTAGGGATGCACCGATACTATTATCAGTATCGGTGCCGATACTGAGTATTTGGGCGAGTACTGGTACTCACCCATGTGCTCTGATACTTGCCTCCGATACCGGAACTTCTGGCCAAAGGGAGATCTCCCATTGACCGGCAGTACCGAGAGAGCATGGAGATAGCTTCCTTTCCAATCAAGAAGCCGGGCGGTGGGTTATGACCCACCGCCCGGCTTCCTGATTGGCTAGGAAGCCGGCTTCATTTTGTTGCTTGGCTTCCTAATCAATCAGGAAGCCGGGTGGCATGTATTTACCCGCCTCCCAGCTTTCTGATTGGTCAGGAATCCACACTGACTCGCAACAAGTGAAGCAAGCTTCCTAGCCAATCGGGAGGCGGTCTAGGAATCCGGCTTCACTTGTTGCTATGCAGCCTTGGCAAGTGAAGCCAGTGTTCTTTCACTAGAAGACCGGCTTCACAGGCAATCAGGAAGGAGGGTGACGGGGTCATGATCCGCCGCCTGAATTCCTGATTATCAGGGCACATGGCACCAGTGCTAGATATAAAAAAAAAATATCGGTACTCGATAACCGAAAAACCGGCATCTGTGAAACCCTAGTAATCAGTAACATTCTGTTGAGCATTTTGCTGCACCCAAAATGTACACTGTATATAGCATTTCCAATGAAACTTAAATTGGTCTTTGAGTGAAGATTTGCAGTTGAACTTCAAAGTGCCACATATGTGCCTATCCAAAAAAGGGATGTTACTGTACAAAATTAAGATTCCTCTGACACCCACTCATAAACAAGAATTTTTTCCTCTTTGGTGCTTATTTTCCACTCCCCTCATATCCCCCCCACACCCCCTCTTCTCTTTTTTTTTTTTTTTAAATTCTTACTGATCACATTTTAGCCAGTGGCTGCATAGCGTTGTCCACTGAAACTAGTGAAACATGATGCTAAGGATAACTTAACTTTGCACATTTGTCCTCTGTGTGTTTTCTTTTACAGGCTATCTGTTAGGAAAAGCCTGATTCCTCCACATCCAGGAGATGCAGTAAGCCCCCGCCATGACAGCTCTATGCGAAGTACTTCTGCTTCACCTCGGCCTGCTGGGTAATTGAACTGTATAAGTCAATTTGGTCTAACAGGAAACCTGTGATGAAGGAAATGTGGGGCTCCCATTGCCGACTTTGTAAAATATACAGGTTCCACGGCTTTCATTTGATTCTTGCTTCTCTACACAATGAGTTATTGGACCAAGTATGCAGGCAGTGAAGACTGAAGAGTGTGAACCTGTGTCTCTAGAAGAACAGGTCAGCAAAGGTAGTTCCCTGGCTGAAAGTCAACTCTAAGGCTGGGAACCATTAACAGTGGAAGTCTTTCACTTCGGCCCTATGCTCCTCAATGGACTAGGACCTTGGTTCTCAACTGGTGGGTCGCGACCCGTGTTCAGTGGGTCGCTGCATGCCTTGCCTTCCACTTTTTCTAGTTGAGAGGCTCCTTAGCCTCCTCCTAGCCCAGCACTGTCCATTCTTACACTGAGCAGCCATTCAAAATATGCTGCTCAGCGCCAAGTGTCAGCTTGAGGTGAGGTGGGCTGGGGGTATGGCCTCGAAGGAGCTCCCTCCATACGTGCATTGCTTAAAGCTCCCTTGCATGTCCTCTAGAGGTGTCTGGGCTGGAGTGACATCACATTCTGGCTCCTGGCACCTCTACAGGAGCACATGTGAACTGCACAAGCAATGCACATATGGATGGAGCTCCATCACAGCAGCCCACGCTGCCGTGCGTTCCATTGCAGTGCGCCTTGGGTCACGACTTCGTGACTGAGGACAAATGTGGGTTCTGAGGTTACACAGGTTAAGAACCACTGGACTAGGATATGTAACTAACTCAAGGTAGCTCCCATATTTCAATCTTCCTAGGTTCCCTTTAAGAACTTGTAAAGCTATGCAATTTTATAATAACTCAAGGGATTGAATAACGTTTTTTTCATTTATTTGATTAATTACAGTGTGTCTTAATAATTGTCTTTTTTTTAGACAGGGAAATATTTTCCTGTTTGAATCTGTGGCCCTAAAATTCTGTCTTTATGACACAACAGGAAGTAAAGAAATTCTGATGGGTTTGCAAACAAAAGCCTGGGAGAGGTTGAAACCTCTCCCTACTCTACTACTAAAGTGCTTTAACAGCTGTTTTGTCCCCACTGGAGTGATTGCTCCCAATTCTGTTCCAGCGACAAAACAGGAAGTGACTGGAAGTGTCTCCTGCAGGGGTACAAAGAGCAGTAAAAACAAGTTTCCACTTTATCCAAAAGTAGAATAGAAGAAAAAAATGTTTTACTGTATTCCATTTCGTGTTTTAGTTGTGCATTTTGTTTAAAGTGAATTTATAATTTGTTTCTTTTCTTTCTCTTAGTGTAAAACCAAAAGCCGAACCTCACATTTCCGTGGCTCCAGGAGTGACTGGGGATCCAGGCACAGGTGGTGAGCAGCCCAGTGCAGCTGCATCTCTCCCATCTTCGCATCATCCCGCAGCTGCTGTACCCAGCCCTCCATCTCAGCCTGTGCCTGGACCCCTTCCCAGCAGCATTCATGTCCCCCCTGCTGCTGTCCCTGCCTTATCTGCACCTCCACCTCTCCTGAGCAGTGCACCTGCAGGAGCGTCGGTCCCTGAGGCAAAAGTGAAGGAAGAAGCAGAACCAATGGACATAACTAGACCAGTTTCAGGTAGGTAACAGCTTTAATTATGGCCTGCTAGTTTTTATTCTCTAGATCCAGTCTTGGCTACTTAAATCTTCTATGAATAATTTGACCGTTTTCTGCCTTCTGTTTGGGCTCCTATACAGTCCTGCTATAACTTCCAGCTGAATGTTCTCATTTATAAATCCAGGGTATGCACAATATAAATCTTAACTATATAATTCACATTAGTGTTAGGCTTTTATTGTTTTAATATGTTTTTCCACTTACACCTATCTGGCTCCTCATAAAATCCTTATTGTCAGTTGGAATTATGCTTGCTGTTTTTGTAGCCAGGTTAGAAAATGTCGATGTGCTATTATTGCATTTATCCAACCTATTTTTATTCAACCAGCAGTTCCTCCACTAACCCCGGGATCCATCTCCTCCCCTCTAATTCTTCTTGCCAATAACATCTCTGTGTCTGCTGGGGAATTGCCACCAGGAGCCTCTCCTCGCAAGAAACCTCGCAAACAGCAGCATGTTATATCGACCGAAGAGGGAGACATGATGGAGACCAACAGCACAGATGAGGAGAGATGTCACACAGTAAAGCCTTTAACATCAAGACCAGAGAAGCGCAAGTCTCCTCCTAAAGAGTACATAGGTATTGTAGTTTTGTGCGTAAATGTGTTTGGATGCAGCTTTTTGAATAGCTTGTGACTGTAACATCTTTTTAATTGCAGACGAGGAAGGTGTACGTTACGTTCCTGTTAAGCCTAGACCTCCTATTACACTGTTGCGCCATTATCGAAACCCTTGGAAAGCCGCTTACCATCATTTCCAGCGTTACAGCGATGTACGAGTCAAAGGTCAGTAATCTGTAAAGACAAAGATATAATAGAGTATGCAGTATATATTATGTGTTGCTTGGTCTTCATGAAGCAACAGGTGCTTTTGACATTGATCTGGCCTTTTATTCCAAAGCAGTTTGGCCAATTTTTAGAGTGAACCTAAAAGTCTCATACCTGCCCAATTCAGCAAAGACAGCACATAGCAGATATTTGGAGGTCCCCTCTCGGTGCTTAAAATGCTTAGCTGTCTTGAAATATTACATAGTCGGCAAAATATTGCAGAGCTGGTTCTCCCTCACTACCTCATTAGTTTCTCATTTTAGTTGACATCAGCACTGTGGTTATTTTAGGCGTATCAGAGCTGCTTCTGCATTTCAAATTACTTTTTGTAAAATACAGACTAAATTGTAGCTTCATTTGTGATGCTTTCTTATAGAGGAAAAGAAGCTGACGTTACAAGAGATTGCCAACCAGAAGGGGATTGCTTGCCGTGTGCAGGGATGGAAAACGCATCTCTGTGCCGCACAGTTGCTACAGCTGGTGGGCCTTTTGGTTTTTATGTACTCTTCTTTCCTCTTCTTTTTAATACTTTCATCTTAACCATTATCTTCCTCCCAGATTAAACTGGAACAAGATGTGTTTGATCGACTAACTGTTCTACAGGAGGGGCTTATCCCCAAAAAGAAGACTGCCACGGATGATGATTTGCACAGGATCAATGAACTAATTCAGGTATAATATGCCTATTCTTCTTGTTCACACCATGAAACGGTTGGATATGTGGAGTGAATAGCACTTCAGGTCAAAGCACTGCAGCACAGCAAAACATGCTGCTGTGCAGGGACCTAAATGGAGTCTACATTTCAAATAAAGTTTAAAAAAAAAAGGAAATTAATTATGCAGTGAACATCAGGAGACCATTTTTCATTCCCTGTCCATATGTATAGAACACCCCAAATCCTTCAGACTGGCAATCCTTAAAGCTGGCCATACACTTTACAACCATTGCAAGACTTACGCCTTGCGATGGATGTAAGCTAATTAAAAGCTTGTACGATCTGCCCATCTTGGACAGGCAGATCGTACTTGCGATCATCGCAAGCCCGCCCCCCTGAGGGGAGGACTTCCGATGACTGCAATGCTGAGCGGGCAATGTGCGGGCTGAGCGGCATTTCTTACGAGCAGGCCACAAACCCGCCGAAAATCTTACGATTTTTGGCTGGTTTTCAAACCTGTTCGTAAGACAAATTTCCGTACAGTAGAAACGGTCGCAGGCCTTTCATACACCTGCCAATTATCGTACGATCGCGGGATTTCCCGCGATATCGTACAATAATCGGCAGGTGTATGGCCACCTTAACACAATGTTCCCAAACACCCCAAATACCTGTCCAGTCTTAACACCCTGCTGGTGTGAAGGACATGGCTCAATGATTTACAGACTACAAAAATCCAGGCAAGCCCTCTTTCTCCTGCATAACAATATACCAGCCAAAGTATACCAAAGATATCTTTAAGTTTACTTACTGAATACAGCTAAAGCTTGCGTTTCCACCTTGTTGAACACTTCCTAATACCTAGGTACTTCATATCTCATCATGCTTAAAATATTCTCAATTAAAGCTTCTAACCTTTTATCTTCCTCTGGATTACTGAAGACCTCAAAACTTTGGTATATGATCCAAACCACCAAAGACAAGTTGTCTTCCTGTTGGGAATCCATGTTTTATGCAGCTACCTTCAGGCAATTGCACACGGTCAGACAGAATTGTGGGACACCCCATATAAGCCCCCACTTCCCAACAATCCTCATGCTAGTGTCCTTAGGTGAAGAACAGTCTCTTTCTACAAAACAGGTTTCTGGCCTATTTCAACTTCTACATCCTATCCAAAGAGGACTCTTCAAACCTAGCTGCAACATGCATTTGGGCAGTATTGCAGCTTCCAGATCGGTGTCCCTTGGCAGTGTCTCGGGGACCGTACCCAGACTCCTCCATGTGGAAGACGTGGGGCCGGCCTGTAATGTCGCTTCCGGCACTGGACCCTTTGTTCAGCGCTCACCTGTGCAACGAGGTGCAGTCAGCCTCAGGAAACTATAGGTCTCCCGATCCTGCAGCTTCTGTACTCCTCGGGAATATTTGTTCTGGTTCCCCAGGAGGAACAGTTCAAGAGGTATTACTCCAACCTGTTAATGGTACCCACACCCAATGGGACTTTTCCCCTATACTGGCCCTGAAGGTTCTCAACACCTTCCTGCAGGTCCAAACATTCCACATGGAACTGGCCTATTTCGTCATTGCATCACTGCAGCTAGGGGAGTACCTGGCATGGATAGACCTCAAGCATGTGTCTCTAGATGTCCCCATTTTCCCTCCCCATAATTTCCTATGCTTTGCGTTAGAGGAGCAGCATTTCCAGCTTGGCTTTTCCCTTTTGGCCCCTCGGGACATCATGAAGATACTGGCCCCAGTTTTTGCACTGCTTTTTTGAAGGAGTGCTCAGTCTCCGTTAATGTCTATCGGACGATCCAGACGCCTCGATCCAGACACCAAAAAGGGTAGATCCTCAATCTGCAAAAATCTGCATTGATCTGACCCATCACTTGACATACCTAGTGTTGGATACGGTCCAGGCCTGGGGTATTCCTTTCCCAGGAAAAGGTTCTGACCCTTTACTCCAAGAGGCAATTGTCGGTCCAGTTTTGTGTGAGAGTACTGGGCTTAATAGTGGCCTCCTTTTTGATGTGATGGTTTCTGCCCAGTTTTTTACTTCCCCATCAGCTCAACACCCTGGCTGTGTGGGACAGGTTTCCCCAGTTTCTGGATCGCACCATGTGCCTGCCCACTGGGACCAGGATCTCTATGACCTGATGGCTGATCAACCGTACACTGGAGGCTGGGAAGTCTTTTCTCCTGCTGATCTGGATGGTGCATACAATGTCTGGCTGGGGAGGAGTTCTTGGGATAGAAACTGTCCAAGGTACTTGGTTATCAAGGGAATCCAGTTCCCCATCAACATCCTGGAGGTGAGAACGATTTGTCTGTCCCTCCTTAAGTGGACAAGCCAACTTACTTCAAGGATGCCTGATGTGGATTCAGTTGGACAACACCACAGCAGTGGCTTACATAAACCATTAAGGCGGTTCCAGAAGCCATGTGGCCCAAAAGGAAGCAAACTTAATTCTGTCCTGGGCTGAAAGGCACATTCTGGCCTTGTCTGCAGTCCACATCCCCAGAATAAACAATTGGCATGCAGACTTTCTCAGTCATCAGCGCCTGGATGTGGGGGTGTAGTTTTGGGAGATCTGTCACCAATAGGGAACTCTAGATATGGATCTCTTGGCATCCTGCTTCGATAACAATGTGGACAGGTGGCACAGAGGGATCCTGATTATACAACTTTTCTCCAGTATGGATTCCTCTTCAACTGCTACGCTAGATCGAGATGGAGGGTGTTCCGTTGATCTTGGTGGTGCTAAACTGGCCCAGAAGAAGCAGGTACTTCAACTCACTCAGACTCCTAGTAGACTCTCCACTAGGGATGCACAGCTGCTAGTATCGGTGCCGATGCGGAGTATTTGGGTGAGTACTCGTACTCGCCCAAATGCTCCGACGCATAGCCCTATACTTCCGGTATCAGGAAGCCAGCTCCATGCTCCCTTGTCACTTGTGATGAGGAAGCATGGAGCCGGCTTCTTGGCCAATCAGGAAGCCGGGCAGCATGTAATGACTCGCTGCCCGGCTTCCTGATGGTTGGGAAGCTGGCTAATCTGGAAGCCGGGCGCCGTGTAATGACGCGACACCCGGCTTCCTGATTGGCCATGAATCCGGCTCCATGCTCCCTCATCATGAGGTGACAAGGGAGCATGAAGCCGGCTTCCCAGGCCAATCAGGAAGTCAGGTGCCGCGTCATTCCCTTGGTGGACCTTACTTGTAAGATGGCCTTCATCATGGCTCTTATGTCTGCAAGACGGGCAGCTTTATTCTGTACATCTGTACAGAGCCCTTCCTTATTTTTCACAGAAAGGAGGTGGTCTTGAGGCCTCTTTCTTCCCAAGGAGGTTTCCACACTTCCCCCCTAATGAGGGCATTGTCCTGCTCAGAGGCATCCCAAAGAGGTTTTATTGCACTGCTTAGATGCAATGCCTGAGGGTTCCTGCTAGTGGTATGCAGCTTCTTGTTCCACCACATCTTTGTAACACTGCCACCTGGTTTTTGGTTCATACATTTGTAAAGTTCTACCAAGTGGGTGTTAAGGCCCTTATTGGTTCTTGTGGGCCTGTTGGCATTGTTTGCTTTGTTGCCCACCCCTCAGTTGTATTGCTTGGGGACATCCCAGGGTCTTTAAAGGAGCCAGTGTCTTATACTGTATGGATGACAAAATAGAATTTTTAACTTACCCGTTAAATCCTTTTCCTGAAGCGCACCCTCCCCCCTGTCCTTGTGTTTTATCTCATTACTTGCTGTAAAACTGAGGATTGCTGGGAGTGGGAGAGGTGTTGTGGGCCACCCCACAATTTTGTCTGACGTTAGCTGCATCTGACCCAGTGTCCATGATTAATGGGGCCTGTATCCTATACTGTACTCCAAGGATTAGGGTCCCTAGGAAACGGATTTTACAGGGAAGTCAAAAATCCTATTTTATCTTGTATTTACCAAAGAAATGTTTTTTGTTTTTTTTTCTCACAGGGTAACATGCAGCGTTGTAAGCTTGTCATGGATCAGATCACAGAGTCCCGGGACTGCATGCTTAAAGTTCTAGATCACAAGGATCGTGTCCTAAAATTGCTGAACAAAAGCGGAGCAACACGCAGGCTCTCCAAAGTGAAACACAAAGACAAGATTTGACCAGTGGGACTGTTGATCGATTTCCTAATAAGTGGCTGTTCGCTCGGTGTTGTCCCAGTGACCGCGGGCCATTCACATGTGTGTGTATATAGTATTTTTTTTTTTATTATTTTGGTTCCCTTTTTTTTTTTTTGACGGATGGGAATGAACCTAGTTACGCTTCAATCCCAGCCTGACAGCTCTGCCAGTTTCTACTTGGGACTTTTGAACTTTCTCTGTAATGAGGAAGACTATTTTTTTTTTCTTCATTTATTACCTGGTGCTGCGTATGCGAACAGATTAGTGTGCGTGATACATGCTTGTGTATAGTGCTGTTTATCCCATGTACACTATAAAAGTAACTCCTACTTGTGCTTTTGTGTTTTGAAGCAGTTTCTTCTTAAAGCACCAAACGAACCAATGCAGAATATATTGTACTGTTATTGTAGTGCCCTAATTATATGTGTCAAAGTTTTCATATGTACATAATGTTGCTTGATTTAATCTTTAATGCCTACCTTTTTACTTTCAACTGCCTTCTTGTTTTACTTTCCTTTAGCATTATATAAATCATTGTTAAACAAGGATATCTTTATTTTTTCCATGCCAAGTACCCACTTTTTATAGTATAACTACTTCTGCTGAACAAACCAATATTGACGTTTGTATCCTTGAAACAAATAACTGGCTGTTGCCAAGAGGAGAGCCTTAGACACAAAATATCCTGGTGGAAGAAGTTTCATTTTGCTGGCCCTCCTGCTGTATCACTATATGATGTAATGCAGACTATGATATAACAGGAGCTATGACTTCCTGTAACTCTAAAGATAGAGGAGGGTAGAGAACACAGCAATTCTAATTTAGTTAATTCTAACTTCCCCACCACTTACTGTGTAAATAAGGGTTATCTTTCTGTGACGATTCTTCTGATTTCCTTCTGGGATCTCTTTATTTACACGTGTGCAGCAGCAAGGCCAAATATTCCCAGTTGGGAGAAAATACACAGAGCAAAGCAGTCATTATTGCCAGGACCTGTACGCTTAAGCAATTGCTGAGCTATCCTTGTAAAATACTAGTTGTTTTATTATGATCCAAAAGCTGCAGTATCTTCCGACTCACTGACCCAGAAGAATACATATTAAGAGTTCTGGCTTTTGGGATCCAGATTCGTGACTATCCCAACATCCATACTTTTCCAGATTTGTAGCTTTTTTTTTTTTTTTGTCTACATATTTATTCCAAATGTGCATTCTTGTTTTCAGATGTGTGAATTTCCCAGTTTTTATGCTTTTTCCAGGGTTGTGATTTGAAGTATCATGCAAAAAGACAAGTTGAGCTCCCCCGTCTCACAAATCAATACCACACCCTTATCTGACCATGCAGCCTGGCTGGCCAGAAAAGATGGGCCTGATCCTGGCCTGCGGAAATGGTCATACATATCAGAGGCAATCATCTCTGTTGTGTGATGAACCATTATTATGGTGAATGTGTAAATAATACACAGCTCAGTATCCTGCTTGGTTAAGCCGGCCATATACTAATACATGGATTCTTTTTTTCAAATCTAAATCTAACGGGGAAAAAAAAATTGAAAACAAGTTTGAGAGATATATATATCAAAAGTTTTAGGCAGATGTTAAAAAAATGCAGTAAATTAAGAGTGCTTTCAAAAGATATATTTATTTTGATCAATTTACAAAAGAAGAAAAATCTTAATCAAATCAATATTTGGTGTAGCTACCCTTTGTGCAAGTGTAAGAATGGATGTTGGTTTGATGCCAAAGTCAGGGATTTTGTAGGATTAGAGTCAGGTGTAAGATTAACCAATTCTAGCAAGCAGGTGCTAATGATCATCAATTTCATATGTAGGTTGAAAGTCATTACCTGAAGCAGAAATGGCTGTGTAGGAGGCTTAAAACTGGGTGAGGAATAGCCAAACTCTGCTACTAAGGTGAGGTTGTAGATGACAGTTTCAAGCTACAGGCCATACACCGTGGCAAGTCTGAGCACAGCAGCAATACACAAGGTAGTTCCACTGCATCAGCAAGGTCTTTCCCAGGCAACAATTCCAAAGCCGGCTGGAGATTTAAGATGTGCTATTCAAGCTTTTTTGAAGAAGTACAAAGAACTGGGTAACGTTGAGAACCACAGACGCAGTGGTCGGCCAAGGAAAGTTAATGCAGCAGATGAAAGACACCATGTTTACTTCGCTTTGACATTGGAAGATGTCCCGCAGTGTCATCAGCACCGAACTGGCAGAAACCAGTGGGATCTAGGTGCACCCATCTACTGCCTGGAGAAGTATAGCCAGAAATGTTCTTCATGGAAGAATTGCGGACAAAAAGCTATACTTCTGACATGGAGCTCTAGCCAATACTAAAAAGTAGCAAATGCAAGAACATGTAGAAAAAAAAAAACAGGACAAACCTATGACACTCACAAAATGGTCACCAATGGTAAATACCAGGCAGGAACAGACCGCCCAAAATAGACAGCATGGCATATGGAAGTCACAAGGAATGTGCTAGGGCAACATAATGGCAAAGTGAAAGCTAACAAAGTAGCTAGAAAAATAGCACTAGACCATCCAACCTGCGAGTACAGCAAATGGACAAATGTGAGATGTGAATAACAACCTAGAAAACAATAACGCTGACTGCACAAAGTAGGGAATATGCACATATGTATGGAACATGGATTAACACTTCACAGCCAGAAAGAAAAAACTGAGGACCCAGATACATAATAGAAAATGAGGAGGGATGGTGACACTAGGTGGTCACCCAGTGGAGGAAAAACTCACACCACCACCACCAACATGAGCAATGACATGGAAAGTTTCCAGTCTAAAAAGTGCCAACAGTAAGGTCTAGACATTAAAGTAGGTGCAGAGAAGTAGACGCTATAAAGTACAAACACTAAGGTACATTCAATGTCTCCGGCATGAGCCAAAGGAGGCAATCGATCATACCTAGCACATGCATTGCAAAATATCGCAGTAAACAAATGCATGTCAGAGAAAACTGTAGATCAGGATTAGAACACAAGTGAACAAAAAGTCAGTGACTGGAAACATTAAAAGTAGTTAAATAGTCATTAAAAGCAGTTGGGACTGTCCGTTAAGTCCCCAGGAAGCCAAGGTTTATAGTTCATGAATCCATAGGCTTTCCCTTTGTAAAAGCAGACAATAGCCCCAGATAAGGTGGAGGTATGGTCAATCACTATAATGTCGATATAGACAAGCAATTGCATGGTGGTGCATGATCTATGGTTGTTAAACCAATCCCTAAAGGGTGTAATAGTCTTGCCTATATAGTACTGACTGAAGGGGCAGTGAAGCGAATATACTACAAAAATGTCTCTGTTTAACATACACTCATTTGCCCGACTGCAGGTGTAGAAAGAATTGTCTGGTGAGCATATGGCGACGTGGTATAGTCAGGACAATAGTAAACGCCAGGTTTACCAGGTAGATATTTTAGTCATAGGCGGTAGCTCTGTATGCATCAGGAGCTCTTTCAAGCTTTGTTCCCTTCCATAGCTCATGATGGGGGGGAGGTGTCTTGGCTACGAAGAGGTTTTGATCGCTAGAAATGATCAGCCAACAGGAACAGTCCAATTCCTTCACTGTATGGCTCACTCCTGAGTAGCAAGTAGGAAATTAAGTTTATGAACCTTTTGTGTCAAGTCATCACCACTTCCAGACCAAAGGAGCAAAAGATCATCAATGTAGCAACAATAAAATAGCCTATATGGTGCCAATTTGGCTAATAGGATATAGTGCCCATAATATTGATGCATGTATATATTTTGCAAAAGGGGCAGCATTCGATCCCATGCAGTCCTGAAGCACTGTAAGTACATTTTATTACTGAATAATTCAAAATTGAGGATGAAGCGCAGAAGGTTAAGACAAAAGGAAATAGGTGGAATTCTATGTTACAATTGCAAAAAGGCTTCATGTACTACCTGGATCGCTCCATGCTGTGGGATGACGGTATAAGGGCCAAGCACGGCGGACATTACAAATCATAGGGCCCCATACAGCCTACATGGCTAGCCCCCCCAAGCTGCCAATGGCATGCTCTGGACTCAGGACTTAGTAACGCACTGGATTCAGGACTTAGTAACCCACTGGACTGAGGACTCTGGACTTAGTAACCCACTGGACTCTGGACATAGTAACCCACTGGACTCTGAACATAGTAACCCACTGGACTTAGTAACGTACTGGACTCAGGACTTGGTAACGCAGTGGACTCAGAGCTTAGTAATGCAGTGGACTCAGAGCTTAGTGACGCACTGGACTCAGAGCTTAGTGACGCACTGGACTCAGAGCTTAGTGACGCACTGGACTCAGAGCTTAGTGACGCACTGGACTCAGAGCTTAGTGACGCACTGGACTCAGAGCGTAGTGACGTACTGGACTCAGAGCTTAGTGACGCACTGGAATCAGAGCTTAGTGACGCACTGGACTCAGAGCTTAGTGACGCATTGACTCAGAGCTTAGTAACGCACTGGACTCAGCGCTTAGTAACGCACTCGACTCAGGGCTTAGTAACGCACTGGACTCAGAGCTTAGTAATGCACTGGACTCAGAGCTTAGTGACGCACTGGACTCAGAGCTTAGTGACGCACTGGACTCAGGGCTTAGTGACGCACTGGACTCAGGGCTTAGTGACGCACTGGACTCAGGGCTTAGTGACGCACTGGACTCAGGACTTAGTAACGCACTGGTATATAGAGAGCAGGGGCCAGGAGCATAATTTACAGCATGGTGTATAGAGAGCAGGGGGTCAGGAGTATAATGTACAGCATAGTGTATACATGCCCACTGACAGTTGTTGGGGAACTTGACCAGTGATTTCTCAATGCGCTATGCTGTGCTATAGAACCCCTCCGGGTTTTGTGTTATGCTATCGGGCATGTGCACTAACGACAACTCAAAATCTGCTGGCAAGTTACCGAAAGTGACATAATTGGCAATTTCGCCTAATTGGTTCTTTCGGAACACCGCCTTCGTATGTGTTTTGGAAGTTATATAGCCTCCATCTTGGAGATGGGCAAAGTTTTCTAAACGTCAGCTGAGTGAGGTAGGAATCAAAGCCGTGACACACTGCACGCGAAGCGGGGGCGCGCTGCCTTTGCGAGCAGTGTGTCATGTAATTTTCTGCTCGGCAGCTCAGCTTGCGAGAGCTCGCGGAGCTGAGCGTGCCAAGATGAACAATTTCAACTTCAGCCAATCGGCTCGCGCGTATAAACCAGCGCGTTGCGACGCGACAGCTGGCAGGTTGTTACGGACGAGCCGATTGGCTGAAGGTGCTGTCAATCATCTGACTGCACTCAGCTCACACACTGCACGCAAAGCTCCGTGCCGGATAGCTTTGCTTCGCTCTGCACGGCTTCGCGTGCAGTGTGTCACGGCCTTCAGCAGCAGCGTCATGTAATTTTCTCCTCGGCACGTCAGCTTGCGAGAGCTCGCGTAGCTGAGCGTGCCGAGATGAAAAATGTCATCTTCAGCCAATCGGCTCGCACGTATAAACCCGCGCGTCAGCATGCGACGTCTAGCTGTTTGTTATGCACGAGCCGATTGGCTGAAGGTGCAGTCAATCATCTAACTGCACTCAGCACACACTGCACGCAAAGCTCCGTGCCGGACAGCTTTGCTTCGCTCTGCACGGCTCTGCGTGCAGTGTGTCACGGGCTGACTTGCTCGTGCCAGGAGTGTAAACGTTTCTGACAAAGTACTCAGTGACATGCCGCTAAAAGCAGCACCTCAATCCCAGTATGTAAGGGCGGATGTAATATATATATCATCATGGATGTGGGCATGCATCCTCTCTCTTTAGTTCGTAAGGGCGGAAGTTAAATATGCTCCATCTTGGACATGGGCAAGGTTTTCCAGAAGTAGGGAACACAAGGGGGTGTGACAGAGTCCCCAGTGACGTGCCGCGTAAGGCAGGCCCCCGGTGACGTGTTGACTGGAAGCGGAAGTCAGGCTTTTGCGTAAGCCGCTCAGAGTGAGGTTGGCATACATGTAATGCTGCAGCGTTCCCTGTGTAGGTCACAAATGCCTGTTTTTGTGCACTAGTTTTGTAAGTGCGATTTTACCTTGCTGTGGTTTAATAAATTCACTACGGTTTTACGCTATTTTGTGTATTCTATATACTCTGAGCACACTGGATCAATATAGAGCGAAGCTGGATGTAAGCAAGACCGAAGGCTCGCTGACCCTGGATGGGGATTTAAGCATATTAGACCTGACTGATGTATACCATTTACAAGGTGAGAGCCAGGCCAAAAGGGGGTGGGGTGTCCCTGGGTGACCCACTACATATAATGCTCTTATGCACCGGTGCGGAGGAGAGGGAGTGTTTATTATTCTATGTGTGCTCATGGTGTAAGTGACATGCTGTCTCCTATATTCTTATCGGCCAGTGTGACACTGTGATGTTTTATTATTGGGGGGGCGCAATAGATACATGTAATTGTGTGTACCCCATTACCACCAAGCTGCTGCTTCATCTTTCCCTCGAACCCCCTTTCCTGCTGGATATCGCCCTCGGCACTGACAGTTAACATCCATTGCCATCCTCTCTGCCATTCAGTATCCCACAATGCATTGCATTCTGTGACTGGCGCTGGAGATTCTGTCATTCAACTGCTCCTCCATTCATAGAACACAATGCATTGTGGGATAATGGAATAGGACGCACTGTGTTGTGGAATAACAGTAATATGAGTTCTATGAATGGCGGAGGGTCAGCAGTGCAATTTTGCATACAAGCGGTGGTGGCTGTTAAATTTAAGGGCCCATTCACACCACCTCAGAGCGTTAATCGTGCATGCACTATTTTTTCCAGACACATGGCAATGCATGGTATCTGTGGCACTGTGCGTTTTTGCACAACCGATCGCACTGCAAGTGGGCGGTATGTTTGGGGTGCCATTCAATTGACCTGCACTGTGTTTGCAAAGGAGGTGTGTTTAGTGGACTGTGTGTTTAATCGCACAGAGATAATGTGAAAGGGCCCTTACTGCGCCGGAAGGCAGCGCTGATGGGAAGATTTTATGAAGCAGCAGCCTGCAGGTATTGGAGTACACCATTACAAGAATGCAGTCCCCACCCCAAGTAAAAAAAACTAAACTTCAGCTTGAGCTCCCTCTGAGTATGTGGGATCATCAGAGGGGCGGGGGGTTAAAGCTGGCTGGGTGCACTTTTATTACACTGGTGATGTGGAAGAATTTTTTGTAGATGGACTTTACTGGACATTTGCAGTTTACACTTCTCGATTGATTGTGGACATTGATTTATGTAAGCATGGTTTATTGTTGTGTTCTATCTGGTTGTTTTGTTTATAGAGCTTATATCGGTGATCGGTACTTTAGAGCAGCCTTTCTCAACCGGGGTTCTGCGGCATCCATCCTGGGGTGCAGTCTAGGTTCTTCACAGGTGGCTTAAAAAATAAATTGTAATTGTAAAAAATGTAACAAAGACTGTCAGAGGGTCACAGGGGATGCAATTGGACAGCGGCACAGCTTGCTTGGCTGCCCCTCCCCTGCACTTCAACACCGGGCGTGCACCAACTAAGCATGCTGTGCTGGCCTTCAGCGCCTTGGCAACCAATGATGTCATCAGTTGCTAGAATGCAAGTGGCTTGCTTGCCCTGCCCCTGTACTTTAGCACCTGGAGTGCCAGCCCTGAATCCCATCTACAGCAATGGAGCATGATGTGCAAGCCAGCCGCTTGTGTCCTAGCAACCAATGACATCACTGGTTGCTAGGACATTGGTGGCCTGCTCACACAATTTGCTCAGTTATGGTGCACCCACCATAACACCTAATCATGCTGTACTCATAGAAGAACATATGTCTGAGGTGGGATTCACAGCTGGTGCTCCAGGTGTCCAGTATAGGGGGAAGGCCAACCAAGCGAGCTGTGCATTCTAACAAGTGGCTGGCCTGCTTGGTTGGGGGGAATTGTGATGTAAAAGAGGGGTACTCAGGTCTCAAGGGGAAGACTCTGATGTGAAGGGGAGGGGGGGGGAGTCTGATGTGACGGGAAGGAAAACTCGAGGTCAAAGGACACTGGGGTGCCTCCAGATTTTGCATACTTTGAAAGGGTGCCATGGTTGAGAAACACTGTTTTAGAGTGCTGCACACTCCTTTTAGGTAATGTTCAAAAAGGTATTTAGATTGCAATTTGTTAGAACATGAATGTGGAGTGTGGGGGCATCCTCTGAAAACTGATTTACAGCCTTTTCTGCTACTTTAAAAAAGGTTTTTCATCAATCTGATGTCTTCAACATGTTTCACCATTTAAAACCAAACTGCAGGAAAAATATGATCTGTGCACCGCAATGTGTGATCTGTGGAGGACCCCTGCAAAGTATAAAAACCTTACCTTGCAAAGTATACAAACCTTACCTTGCTCCTGCAAATAACACTTGTCTTCCAGACACTGTGGAGATGGCCCTTGCAGCTCTGAAGTGACCTGAAAAGGGGCACCATGAACAGCGGGGGTAAATGTCACCAACATGCCAAAGGGATTTGAAATCCAAAGTGTTTGTTTAATAAAACGTCATCAGGACATGTTCTCAGTTCTTATGACATGAGGGTTCATTAAACAAACACTTTGGATTTCAAATCTCTTTGGTGTGCTGGTGACATTTACCTATTACCCCCGCTGTTCATGGTGCCCCTTTTCAGGTCACTTCAGAGCTTCAAGGGCACACTAGTGATGTAGCAGCCGGTGAGTGGAACCACAGTGGGGAGCAGGAGGACACAATCATGTGACACACCCGGAAGTGATGGGTACTGAGGACCTTGGCCGTACCTGTAACACTGGAAGAGAGTCAACATTCCATTTAATCAAGGTGATAATGGAAAGTATAACACATTACATACACGTGTTCTTAGATTACATGTATTCTAATGTTCTCATGACAGCGTCTCAGACCCTTTAAATCAGGGACAGACAACCTCAGCACTCCAGCTGTGCTAAATCATGAAATCCCATCATGCCTCTGGGAGTCATGCTTGTGGATGTCAGTCTTGTAGTGCTTAATGGGACTTTTTAGTTCCACAATGGTTGGAGTGCCAGGGTTGCCTATTCTTGCTTTACAGTGTATGACAAGTCAAAACAAATCTTCAATCATTTGCCTTGCCTAGTTTAGGATAGAATGGTGGTGGTGGGTTATTGCAGTTTGTCCTGAATTAGGAGGTTCACCCCTTTTTCCCCAGTCATCTTCCAGGACAGCCATCGAGATATAGGCTCCGCCTGCCATGGTGACCATTGTGACCAAGAGAGAAAGTGATGGGACATCTGGAATTTTAGCGGAGGTCTTCCAGTGAGGACACTTGTTCCAGGGACAACAAAGAGGGGATTTCCTAACACTGGGGGATTTCCTCTAACTTTTGCTGTCTCTCTGGGACAGGAAGTGAAGTGAAATTTCTCCAGTGGTACACAGGCAGCACATAATAACCTGGCAGGGGTTTTAACCTTTTCCTACTCTATCCAAAACTTTAAAAAACCGGGTCTGTCTATAAATAACACCTTTAACTACCTGCGGTCCGGCCGTTGTAATTAAACGGCCAGACAGCGGCTTCTTCTTGTTTACATACAAGCGTTGGGGCGTCAGTAGAGACGCCCGATCGCTTGTAATATGCGCTCAGGTGTGCGGCCCCCTCCGCCGCTGCTGGCGATCCCGGGCTCCGCTGTTCCCGATGTGAGCCCGGGACCAGCACAGCAGCTCTGCGGCCGGAGATCAAACGGAGCTCAGTACACGAGCTCCGTTTGATCTCCTCTTCTGAATGCAGGCAGTGATGTGTATTACATCACTTCCTGCATTCAGTGTCACCCCCCGGTACAGAAACCGGAGAGAAGCTGGTGAAGCAGGTCTCTGCTTCATCAGCTTCTCTGGGGGTCCCTAGGTGACATTAGGGGTCTTAAGACCCCTGATGTCTCCATAAGGAGGACCTGTCACTGCAAACTGGCTATCACATAGGGAGCTTGCTCGCTCCCTATGTGATAGCAATAAAGTTCAGTGAAAAAAAAAAAGGTTTAAAAAAAATTAAAAACCACATATCAAAGCAATAAAAACAAAATAAATGTAAGTCCCCCGCCCCCACACGTAAACATGCGTCAAGCCCGCCTACGTGCGAAAACGCAGATTACATCCATTGCTCCGCACATGTTACATATCGCCGCGACCGTCAGAGTGAGAGCAATAATTCTAGGGCCATCAATCACTGATAACACAAAACTAATGAGCGGTAAAAGCTTTTTAAAGCGTCGGCTATGGTCAATTTTGAGTATGGTCGTTTTTTGCGATTTAACGGGTGCGCGCAATTTTCAAGCTTGACATGTTTGGTGTCTATTTACTCGACGTGACCCCGGCTTTTATATTTTACCAAAAAATTGGGTAATAATAAATGTTTTATAACATAACGTAGAGAGAACAGGTTTTTTTTTCAAAAATTTCGGTACTTTTTTTTACTATACAATAAAAAAAAAACTAGTGGTGATTAAATACAACCAAAATAAAGCTCTATCTGTCACCAAAAAATGGTATAAAATTCATTTCCGTACAGCGTTGCATGACGGAATAAATGTCAAAGTACCGCAGCGCTGAACACTGAAAAATGGCCTGGTCAGGAAGGGGGTATAAACGCCCCGGTCAGCAAGTGGTTAAAGGTTTAAACATACAGAGGGGAATTTATCAAAATCTGGAGCAGCTGTGCATGGCAACCAATCAGCTTCTCTCTTCAGTTTTGTACTGTATAGTTAAGATTTGAAACTAAAGGAGAGAAGCTGATTGGTTGCTGTGCACAGCTGCTCCAGTTTTGATAAATTCCCCATAATGTATCTCCCTAAGGGCAGATAAAAGTTGTCTGCTATTACCTTTGTCAGACAAAAAAAAGAAACCTCCTCTATGCGCCTCTCTTAAACGGAATCAGTTTATGACTTCAGTACTAAGCCCTACCAATCCTCACCCACTGAGAGTGCCCTAACTGGCCATCAAGGCACTCTTATTGGACAGGGTGATGCCCTACATTTTGGGTTTGGGTCCAATTAACAGCACTAAACTGGTTTCAGAGGTGTGTGGGATGCACCGATACCAGTATTTTGGTACGGAGTACCGATGATTTTTTTTCCCCGGTACTTGCCGTTACCGAGTAACGGAAGTCCCATTCAGGAAGCCAGGTGGTGTGTAATGACTCGCCACCAGGCTTCCTGATTAGCCAGGCAGCGTGTAAAGACTCGCCACCCGGCTTTCCGATTAACTAGAAAGTCTGTCCCCTCTTACCTCAGCATGTCCAGCCTGTCACCCCTGGGCCTCTCCAGCCAGAACGCGGCCTTCCTCAGGTACCCAGCTGGAGCCTTCTTGCCAGCCAATCATGGAAGCCGTGCTTATATATAGATGCACCGATATATCGGCCACCGAAACATATGGGTGGAAAAATGGCACTCTTGGCTAAATGGCGAAAGTGCCATTTTCCTACCAATACAGTGGTGCATCCATTCTTTCTCTCCTCCCCGCTGAGTGCTGCTCTGTGTCCCAGCGGGGAGCAGAGAAAGTGTCAGAGGTGGCCTAGCGCTGCGGGAGGAGAGCGCTGTGAGCTGCCGGCGTCTCTCCCACACCGCTCAGCCTCCTGTCACAGTCCGGCAGAGCGGTGTGTGGGCGGAGACAGGCCGCACTGTCACAGGAGGCTGAGCTCTCCTCACGCACTGCCCCGCTTAGCCCCCTGTGACACCGTGTCAGGATGGAGAGCAGGTACAAGCAGTCAGTGATCGCTGAGTGTTTGTAAATATTGTTTGTAAATATTTGAGGACAGAGTATGGTTACTATATCCTCAATTATGAATGAATGGGAGTGATCTACATCAGCTCCTGTTCATTCATGATTGTGGTTATAGTAAACATACTCTGTCCTCATGTTATGAATGAACAGGAACACTCAGTATAGAGGATTCCTGTTCATTGATAACAGGGGACACAGAAAAAGAGACTGAGGGCTTTGTGTTCTCAATCTCTTTTTCTACTTTAAAAGGGAAATATCAGGGGTCTGTCTAGACCCC
>NW_017306935.1:693895-755284 GCF_000935625.1 Nanorana parkeri
AGAGAGAGAGAGAGAGAGAGAGAGAGAGAGAGAGAGAGATTAGTTTCTGTATAACCACAGATTTGGGCATCTGCTCTGAGTAAGGATTTTTAATGACTGACCAATCCGTCTACTACAGATCTTATATAAGGCATTGCAAGAATCTGGTAGCCACAGGGGTGACTCACAAAGGCATGATGGGATTTGTAGTTTCACAGCTGGAGTATCGAGGTTGCCAACCCCTGCTATAGAGCATAAAAGAAACTGACCAATAACTGAGTGAATTTTGTCCGCTTTTCGATGGACTGGCCACAATTTGTTGGAAGCCTTGAGCCCAACAACATTGGATAAAAAAAAAAAAAAATCCAAGGCGCTGGATGGAAAATTCTCGGCCAAACGATGACTTGAGGTATTCTGAAATCTGCACACCCATCGCTGTCAGAATACAAAATCCGCAGTGGGAGATTCATCCATCCACACTGTTCAGCATGAATGGAGTTTTTCAAACCCAACAGTGTATGGTCAGCTTTAACCCAAGAACAAAATAGGAGGCTATTGCAGCGTATCCGTTCTTAGATGTGGTGGCTGCATTCATTTTTATCTTTCAGACTAAAAACTTTTTGAGCAAGTTCAGTGTCCCTGTTTATAAAGGATAAACTACTGGCATGTAGTGAGGGCAGCTCTCTGGAAATGGGTGAACCCAGCAGAGGTCATTCGCCGCACCTCACTTAGCACATTATTCTGTTCTAAAACATATTGGGGGGAATTTACTAAAACTGGAGCAGAAAAATCTGGAGCAGTTTCCTATGGCAACCAATCAGCTTCTCTGTTCAGTTAAGGTTTGAAAATGTAAGGTGGATGCTGATTGGTTGCCATGCACAGCTGTTCCAGATTTTGTCTGCTCCAGTTTTGATAAATTCCCCTCATTGTTTATACAGCGCTGACAATTTACACATCAGTCCCTGCCCTCAAGGAGCTTACAATCTAAGGTCCCTACATACATACGAGAGACAATATAGACAGAAGCCAACTAACCTTCCAGCATATGTCTTTGGCGTGTGGGAGGAAAACCAGTCATATGTACAGACTGTCCTGGCAGAGAATCAGCCATATTTAGGGACTGTCCTGGTAGAGAGTCGGCCATATTTAGGGACTGTCCTTTTAGAGAGTCGGCCATATATAGGGACTGTCCTGGTAAAGAGTCGGACGTATTTGGGGACTGTCTTGGTAGAGAGTCGGCCGTATTTGGGGACTGTCGTGGTAGGGAGTTGGCTGTATTTGGGGACTGTCGTGGTAGGGAGTCGGCCGTATTTGGGGACTGTCGTGGTAGGGAGTCGGCCGTATTTGGGGACTGTCGTGGTAGAGAGTCGGCCGTATTTGGGGACTGTCGTGGTAGAGAGTCGGCCGTATTTGGGGACTGTCGTGGTAGAGAGTCGGCCGTATTTGGGGACTGTCGTGGTAGAGAGTCGGCCGTATTTGGGGACTGTCGTGGTAGAGAGTCGGCCGTATTTGGGGACTGTCGTGGTAGAGAGTCGGCCGTATTTGGGGACTGTCGTGGTAGAGAGTCGGCCGTATTTGGGGACTGTCTTGGTAGAGAGTCGGCCGTATTTGGGGACTGTCTTGGTAGAGAGTCGGCCGTATTTGGGGACTGTCTTGGTAGAGAGTCGGCCGTATTTGGGGACTGTCTTGGTAGAGAGTCGGCCGTATTTGGGGACTGTCTTGGTAGAGAGTCGGCCGTATTTGGGGACTGTCGTGGTAGAGAGTCGGCCGTATTTGAGGACTGTCGTGGTAGAGAGTTGGCCGTATTTGGGGACTGTCGTGGTAGAGAGTCGGCCGTATTTGAGGACTGTCGTGGTAGAGAGTTGGCCGTATTTGGGGACTGTCGTGGTAGAGAGTCGGCCGTATTTATTATTTATATATTATTCCGGCCAGCATTATAGATAGATGCCATTTATTATATTCACGTTTTTAGTTGGGATGTTCCATGGTACCAGTCTTTGTCTTGTGTAGAGTAAACATTCTCCATGTGGGCATTGCTCCAGCCGCAGCCAATGTGGCTTGCTGCATCCAAAAAAAATGAATGGGCTGAGGCGTGGCAATGGCAGCAAAAACGCACGTGAACATTTTAAAATGTTTTTAAACTTTTTTTTAAAATCAAAATAAAATAACTGAAATTGAAATGACGCACGTTCACATATGGCCGTGCTAAAGCAGCACTAATACAATGTGCTCCATCTGCCTCCTGCCTGACATCACATATATAGGAATAGAATGACATCAGAAAGCCCCGCCCAATGCGTTTCATCACCAGACTTTCTCAAGAGCGGTGCTTGCATCATCACCAAGACAACCTTCTGCCCACCCACATCCCCAGATCGAATCTTAAACCCTGCTGCATTGGTTACCGCCCATAGCAACAGCTGCAGTCTCTGTATCTATGACAACCACAGTAAACAAAGGCGGGTTACCTCAGGGAGGAGGCGCACAGGGCCACGGTATTAACACTTTGTGCACTGAGATATTGCTTCTCATGGTTGTTGAGGGGTACAGATATTATTGGAATCACCATGGAAGCTGTAATTTGCACTCTTAAAGATCTCGGTGGCCATTTTAGTCAAATTTGGATACAGTTTATGTAATTTATTTTGGTTGTGAAGGGCAACATTTTTTTCCACGTTTTTCATAGTTGAGGGTATGTATTTGTCAACATATTTCATATACTTCTGTGTGTTTCCTGCTATGTTTTTCACATATGTCGCTTGCGTTTGCTGCCAAGGGTTACAGATGATATTGTATTCACAATTGAAGCTGTAAACCATTGAAGCTGTGACCATTTAATGCTATTTTATATATTTTATAGAAGTTTGTTTATAGAAGTCTATTTCCAGGGCGGACGCTGTTCACACGGCAATAGCGCCCCTAGATGATGCCGACGAGTATAATACTCCACAGCGCCATCTAGGGGCACTAGTGCCGTACGAATGGCTAGTTCCATATAATTGATCCCCCTCAATGTGGGTGATTTGGGTAGCACTGTGTTTTACGTAAAAACATGTCATGAATGAAGCCAGTAGCCACTGGGATTTTGGGTTCAGTTGCCACCCCCCCTAAACCGGGCACCTTCTATGCCAGTTTCTTCTCAACCCCAAACCACACAGCTTTTGACTGTATTGACCTTACCGTATATGGCTGTGTCTGTGCTATGGACCTAACGGGGGAAAGCTCCTCTGAGAAATGATAACTCTGCATTATATTGTAATTGTATATCAATATAGGAAATAATGTACATACAGTATTTTTCAGTGAAGTAGTGCAAGGAGCAGAGAACTATGTGTAGTGTCCAAGCAACCAATGACTGTCCATCATGTATGAGCCAAATGTGGTGAAAATCCAAATCCCATCATGCATCTGTTTCTGGAAGCCATGCCTGTGGCCGTTGGAGTCTTTCAACGCCTAATAGGATTTGTAGCTTCACCACAACTACAAGGCCCAAGTTTGCCTACCCTAAACCAAATCCGTATGTGGTGACCACGCTCTGCCCCTGCCTCCCAATTATTCATCACCCTGTTGCATTCACTTGCAGCGGAGACTATAAACAGCCATGCTGACCCACACTGTGCAGGCATATCCAGCTGTTATCATCCAGAAGCTGGTCACGGTGTGCATGTAAACACAAAGAGGCCGATGGAGATAAGCAATGCAGAGTTGCAAAATCAGATGAAAATAATTGGCAGTTGTTTATGATGAGGGGTGATATAGAAAATGTAATGCCATCCAGTTAGAAATGAGATTGACTTAAATATTGATGATATTCTCTTTATAAGGATTGGAGTGTACTATGCCTCATTTTACTGTTCACTGTGAGCCTCACGTATAAAAGTGATTGATAGATGACCAGTTCTTGATGCCCGTAGCAGCCACATTTCCACATTTTCCTAGGGGCTTTCTGTTTGTTGAGGGTAAATACTGTCTCTTTCATGCACTTTTATGCATGTGGCCCAGTATTGTCGGAATCCAGTGTGTATGTTGATGTGTTCTCTTGGTGTTATGGACAGGGTGTGTCACAGCATGGGGAAGAGACGCTGTGTATCGACTGCAGAGAACAAGCCATCTTCAGGCTGCTGCGGAGTGAAGAAACCCAAACTGTGCCCTTCTCCAGCAGGCAGTGCCCAGCAGCTCCCAGCTTCTCATAACTGCCATCCCCCTGAGGACAAGACGGTGGGCCCAGGTGCCCTCACCCCACTCTCCCGTCCCAATGGGACCACAAGCGGCAGGGAGCAGTTGGTGGTGACAGCTGAAATGGGCTGCTACTGCTTTGATGTTCTGTATTGTCACCTGCATGGCTTCCCACAGCCACGTCTGCCACGTTTCACTAATGACCCCTAGTAAGTCTATCTATAGCTTCTATCATCAGTGACCCCTAATACAGACAGTGTAGTTATTGCTTCCATTATTTATTTGTCAAATTGTATACAGATGTGAACAAATATGTTGGTACCCTTATAGCTCATTGAAACTGTGCTTCATTCCTCCTGGAATGTGATCACATTTTAAAGCAATTGTCTTATATATATATATATACCTGCATGTTCTTGGTATTTCATAGAGTGAAACAGACAGTGTGAAAATAAATACATTCTTGTTTAATTTCCAAATATATTCTAAAATGGAATGAACAAATGTCTTGGGACCTCTAGAAAAGATTATAAATAATCATTGGATCATAGTGATATTTCACACTCCTTTCACATAATATCACACGTCTTCCAACTTGTAATCAGCCAGTCAGCCTATTTAAATGGCGAGTCCCTCAGCTATTTGGTATCACCATGTGCACCACACTGAAAAAGGACAGAGAAAGAGAAAATTATACACCAGCATGTTAGAGATGAAGGCCATAAGACCATCTTCAAGCAGCTTCATGTTTCTGTGACTACAGTTGCAAATATTAAGGGCTAGTTCACACCAAGCGCGGTGCAGAGCAGGTGCAGACCGGATCAAAACTGCGTCCAATGTATTCCTATGGTATTTTTAGCTCCAGTTCACATCGCAGCGTGCAGGTCCAGAGCAGGTAAAAAAAACTGCCGCAGGGCCTATTTTAGCTGCTCTGGATCTGCAAACGCATCAAAAACACATGCAAATGCCTGGAACACTGAAAGCCCATGTTAAACTAAAAAAAAAAATAATGTTTTCCTTTTTACCAAAAACGGCCCAGAACCCATAAAAAACGTGTCAAAAACGCATCTAAAACACTAGCGTGCGTGTGGAGAAACCTGACCGGATCTGCTCTGCATTTGGTGTGAACAAGGCGTAAGAGGTTTAGGGTCAATAGGAATATAGGCAGCTTCCCTAGACATGGCTGTGAGAGGAAAACAGACAGAACCAAGGAAAATTTAAAGAGATACAAACGAAACTCCAAGGTCAAGGAAGAAGACCCAGGAGGACTCTATTGTTAAAGGAAAAACCTAAATAAGCCAGACTGAAATTTGCTAAAATGCATATTAACAAGCCACGATGATTCTGGGAGAATATCCTTCGAACAGATAAGGCAAAACTGGAGCTTTTTACCAAGTCACATCAGCTGTATATTCAGACACAAAAAAATGAAGCATTCAAAGAAAAGAACACCATACCTACTGTGAAACACGGAGGAGATTTGGTTATGTTTTGGGGCCGCTTTGTTGTATCTTGAGTACTCTCCTTGTCGCACTCCTTACCGATATGTCCCTTGTAGTGGGGGGTGCTCGCAGTGACCGCGGATGGCGCCGCGAATGTCAGCAAAATTGTAGAAATGTCACCAGCACACCAGTCCTATTAAGATAGCAAAAGCTTCATCAGGGACCACGTCAATGCTAAAGCCTGATGAAGGGACCCTGCGCGGTCCCGAAAGCGCGTGTTTGGTCATATGACAAAAAACTTCAATAAATGAAGCTTTTGCTATCTTAACAGGACTGGTGTGCTGGTGACATTTCTACAATTTCGCTTTGCTGTATCTGACACGGTGCCTTGGATCTGTGCAGAGCACAATAAATCTCAAGCCTAACCAGGAATTCTGGAGTCAAACATACTGTCCAGTGCCAGAAAGCTCTGTCTAAGTCACAGGTCATGGGTCATCCAGCTGGATAATGACATACCACTAGAAGAACCCAAGAATGACTAAGAACAAAACATTGGACCATTTTGAAGTGACCTGATGAGCCCTGATCTGAATCCTATCGAACATCAATGGAAAGAGCAAAAACATGCAGTCTGGAGAAGGCGCCCTTCAGACCTGAGACATTCGGAACCGTTTGTTCAAGAAGAGTGGACCAAAACTATCTGTTGGCAGGTGAAGAAGTCTCATTGAAAGCTACAGAAATCATTGTTTGCAGGGATTGCCTCTAAAAGGTTGTGTAACAAAATATTAGTCTAAGGGTCCCATTGTTTTTGTCCATGCCATTCTCATTTGTTTTATTATTTAAAATATTCTGAATCAAAAGCCAAGTCTGATTTTTATTAAATATGGAATAAACAATGATGGACGCCAATTACCTTTTTCAGTTACAAGATATTTTTGAGAAAATTATTTTTCCATGGAAGTGTATCAACAAATTTGTCCATGTCTGTATATTGTTATGTCCTGACAGTATAAACCATTCAGAACTGGTCTGTGAAGGTTCTCATTCATCCAGGAATCCATGGTATGTCTGTAAAAATACATCAAAGCAACTGGACTTGTACTTTTCCGGAATTGAGAAGGTTAGTCGGATGACCAGCAAAAGGTCTTCCAGAAAAATACAGTCCAGTTGCTTCATTTTATTCTTGCAGATAATATAGAACTGGCTTTCAAAGGCCGAAATGGTAAAAATACACAAACGACACGCCTCAAGAGTAAATGTGGAAATAAAAGGGGTTGGTCACTTTCAGGAAGAAAAGTAAAAGTCCTCTGCGCACCTTTCACCTGCACTGTGCAGATCCAACTCAAAAACCTCATGTCGGGGGTTTTACTAGTCTCTTCTTGAAAATGGAAAACCCCTTCAAAAATAACTTTAGACCAAACCCAGAATTCTGAGCTCTGACAATCAATATTTACATGTGTCTGCTTTTTGTTTGCGAATTCATTGCTTCATTAACTTCCTTTTTATATGGTACATTTTTCATAGTAAAAAAGGATATTCAATGTTTATATTTTTTTTATGGCAGCCATCTTGAGGTGCACACAGATGTACAATGTTTTCCACCTTATCCAGCCAATTACTGTTGTATTGGGAAGTGGTTATGTCTGTGGACACTCTGTAACCTTTTGGCCACCGTATCTGACCCATTGCTGATGTTCCCAGTGTCTGGTAAGGGTACAATCAGGCAAGGTGACAAAATAATAAAACGGATGGTGCAAGCTACAAAGACATTGCCTTCACCTGCCTATATGTATACGCTGTGGCCAACAAAATGTTCTTAAAGCAGATGTGACTTATCCATGCTGCAACTCCATTTGTCACGTGCACTGAGAATGGGCCTAAAGCTACACCCCAGACAAGCAGCTATATATATATATTATATACACATACATACATACACTGTATATCGTCTCTTACCTGCCAAAAGCTTTGTAAGCCTGTTTAGCCATCATTGTTATCCAGTCTCCATCGCCAGACAGCACAGGTAGGTCGCTTGTGCTCCACAGCATTGATGCTTTGCAGCTTGGTCCAGGACCCACCCACAGTCTGCTGACTGGACAATATGGGAGTAGTAGTGCACTCACTCATCACCAGGTGTCACTTTTAATAATGCATAGCTGCATTAATTACTGTTTTCTTTAAATTAAATATTTGCCTGTAGTTTAGCTTTTGATTGTTTTGCACAAGAAAAAGCAATCCCTCCCGGTAATATACACTGCAAGGACTTCAGCACGTTTTTATATTTGGAGGAACTTGCCCCAAGTTTTTTCAAACTCCTTTCTGAATGGGAGGGGCTGTGTACATTATAAATACACAAGGAATCTCGGTGTAGTAAGAAAAGCTACAGTTTATGCATCCCAGAAAGTATCCCACTAAAGATTAAACTTCTGTTGCAGGGGATGTATGGGTAAAGCAGTGAGCCAATCACAAAAGCAGGACATAAGATTTCTTGGGAGGTCTGTATACATACTTTGTGCACAAAGCTCCCATATTGTAGGCAAGCAACATTTGCATTTTTAACAGTTTTGATATCACAATGTCTGCATTTGTGGCACGTTTCCGTTAGAGTAAATGTATAGTCTTTTCAGTTTCTTATTGTAATCAAGCTTATCAATCTGTATTTTAAAGCCCTTGTCTCTACACCTAATTTATAAATACATATATTTTTATATGGGGGCATGTTTTTACATATGCAGACTGCTTTGTGTTTTTCAGTGTTGCACAATGGTTGCATCGCTGCTTCTGCTGCTTTCATAAACTGGCCATACACATCTCCAGTCTTGATCGATTATGATGAATTGGCTGAAATTTGAGCTGTGGGTGGCCCTTCTGACACCACCCAACCCAACAAACTTTGAATTACAACAAAGGGGGGGGGAGGGGGGGAAATCAGCTGACCGGTGACTGCAGCCAATCAGGGTGCCGCTATCGGAATACAATAGCTAGCAGTGGAGAATCGTCCATTGACGCTGTTTAGGGTTGATGGAGGAATCTAGTGATTTATTTTTCTCGTTCAGCTCATTGGACTAACCGAGAGGAAGTTTTATGCCTATGGCCAACTTTACAGTGCAACTCTGTGGGCTCGGTTTATAACTGGTTCACCCGGCATATAACTAGGCGAACACCATTCGCACTGCATTACAAATGCTAGATGGAGCTGAGGTGCATAGGAAAGTTAGGATAGTTATACACTGGTTGAACACATTGTGCGTCGAGCCTTTGAACTGGTTGACTTATTCAACACAATCTTCTACCAGTGTGGCTAATATCTGAACATGCAGTGTGCCGACGGTCCAGGCTAAATTACGTAAAGCATTGCAATGAGTGAAGTAACATGCGCACCTGACTGCAAGGCTAGCCATACATGCATAGACTTCTCTCTTTCACCCTGTGGCCTGAAAGAGAGAAATCTAATAGCTTGCTTCATACAACACTAAACGGCATGGATGGAGAAATCTATTTCCGAAAGCTGGCACCTGCAAAGGTCTACATTTCTGAGCAGTGTCTGCATCCGATTACATTGCAGTCGCTTTTCAGCCAACAATTTTCCACCTGGCTCATTAAATCTTTCAGTTGACGTTTGCTGAGCCAGGTGATGCTGACTGGGCCACCCACGGCTCAAATTTAACTGCATTTCCAGTTCTAGGATACTCAAGATGCAGCATAACACATTTAGGATGAGCTGAAGTGTAATTGCTGCAGAACAGAGCACCCACCCATCATCCTTGGACAGCTGCACAATGCATCGATGTCTGTGCATCTGGATGCTTTAATCCAGGGCCTCGTGTGGAGTCACCGTTCTGATGTGATTATCTAGATCAGAGAAGCCAACATGGTTACTGTTTTTCCAGCCACTTTAGTGTATATGACAATTATACCAGTGAGTACATTCAAACTTTTATTTACATAGAAATGCAGGTATGGGAAATTGTCCTGTTTGTTATTTAAGCTCTCAATAGCATATATTTAGTTTTTTGGATAATTTCTAGTGTTCTTTTGTTCACCTCTCTTATTTCCAGTCCATTGTTTGTTACGTGGAAGGCTGGACGTGACAAGCGTCTTCGTGGCTGTATCGGGACTTTTTCGGCCATGAATCTACACTCAGGTCTCAGGGAATACACCTTAACCAGGTACCAACCTCACAACAGATTTCATTTAGCTAATTGACCTTTAGAGAAAGTGGTAGTTTATTAGAGTTTTCGTTGAGGGTTAGTTCACGCAATAAGCAGTGCGTTCCGGTCCGATTCTGGCCTGAATGCATCGCATTGCGGCCGGCTCATTTTTTTGCCGGGCCGGAGGGGGCGTGGCAGGCCATTGATGTGAATGGCACCGTAGCCACGGCCTCCGGCCGAAATGCGATCGCCCGCACGGGATCGCAAGGCACATTGTGCCTGCAGTGTGGTCCGGTGCGATCAAAATGCTGCAAGCACTATTTTGATCGCACTGCAGGCACAATGTGCCTTGCAATCCCGTGCAGGTGATCGCATTGCGGCCGGAGGGCGTGGCTACAGTGCTATTCACTTCAATGGCCCGCTATGCCTTCTCCAGCCCGGCAAAAAAGTGAGCCGGCCGCAATGCGATGAGGTGCGTTCCAGACAGAATTGGACCGGAACGCACTGCTTATGGTGTGAACTAACCCTTATGGCTGTTTTCTACCATCTGCTTCACAAAAATGGGCAACTATGTGGCTAGTTTAAAGCCCATTCTACCTTTGTAAGTAATTAGCATATATTGTGGTAATGTAGAGGTGCAGTGATGATGTATATGTATGTACGTTTTCATGACTCACTTTGCTGGATTTTATATATTTTTCTATGGGCTTTTTAGTGACCTTGCCTCCCTGTGAGACCCGTAGCAAGATTACTGCACACCATCTCTGCCTCTCCAGCTCACTCTGCACTGTCCAGGGGGTGTTGCCACTATGTATAATAATTAATGGGGGGAGAGAGTACACAGAGAGAGAGAGAGAGAGATCAGTTTCCACTGAGAAGCTTGTGCACGAGGTAAGCATAGCATTGTGAAACATTTAGTTGTTTTTTTTGTGCTCTAAATTTTAGTTCCCGCTGTGCACAGCAGCCTGTAATTTACACAGACTGTCTGCAGAGCACTGAGGCAGTCATTTCCAAAGCAGCCATGAGGAGATGAAGAGGACAGCTAACAAAAATATTAGTTTCTGTGTTCATATACAGCAACTACATACAGTATGCCTGCTTCATGTTCACTCAGTGTACATTGCTGACATTTCTTTTTGTTATTAAAAGATCCCCGCAAGGGCGGAAATGGACTTCATTGTTACACACTGCAGGAGGTTAAACTATTGGAACTGGATTTTCCAAAAACTGGGGGAAAGCAACCTTTCAGATTTCAGTTAGGGGAAAATAGAAATAAAATATCATTCTTCTTGCTTGTGAAGGGCAGTGTGTCTGTTACTTGTTTCATTTTCATTGATTTCTAATTACTTGTAATATCTGTTCTTTGTCCATCCCCTTCATTTACCTTTCGTTCATGCCCTGCCACACTGTTAGGGGGACCACTGTAAGCTCTAAGCTGGTATGGCTCGGGACCCTCAGTCACTTGACAGCACTCAATCCTGTCTATTTGCCGAACCAATTTTGCAATTGTTCACTTTATTTTTTATCATTTTGTACTTACAGCTTTCAGAGTTTGTAAAATGCCCTCCCCGACCTTACATTTTCGGAAAGCACAGGTCTCATGATCGTTGTGCAAATGTTTATCCAAATGATACATTAAAATCATTATTAGGCCTAGAAAACTTGAAAAAACAGTATGATGTATTTAATACAATGTTACACTCACAAAAGTAGGGATCTCTAAAATCTAAAAGATGAAACTATTGAGTTAATGAATAACATATATTTGTACATTTTAGATTGGTCCATTTTCCAAAATGGTAGAATATCGAAGATACACTTAACTGTAAATAAGCAACCTGCGTTAAAAATCTGGAAGTTGTCCTGACAACTATGCATTGTGGTAACATCCGATCTACAGAGCTTTGCTGGTGTATGTTGCATTACAGTGATCCATGCATACATTTAATTGCAACACAGCACATTACAATGTGGAGCAACATGCATAGAGTTTACAACACTGTGCATTTTCATAATATGTGTCAGCTGGTGTGAGTAGGTCCTTAGTGTGTGTACTCCGCAGTGCATTAACACACATAACTTGCATTACCTCAATTTGTGTAGCTCACGTGTGTTTGTTTTGTGGGGGATTATTTCTATGTTTTTAATTGTGAGATGCTGTTGGTGGCAGCAAAAAGGTTGAAGAATCAAATGCTGCGGTGTGGGAGGAGAGAGTCAGCTGCTCCCCATACTTAGAAGAACCAAGTGATTCACGGGGCTCCTGCAGGCTAACAGTGTAGAGGGAAAATAAATGAAAGGGAAGTATGAGCAACCGGATAGAACTGGCTATCTATTGTGCCTGTTACCTTGCCCTGAAAGAGTTAAGTAAGATATACACGATTAGAATTCTTTATGAACGAAGTTGATTTCACAATGTTCGTTCCAATACCTGTGAATTAATGTAGTGTTTTCGACAGCAACGGGGAAGCCGAAATCTTTAAATGCATGACATAGTGAAATACATAAATACATTTTGTCAATGTACCCTTATTGGGCATACTGCAAATATGAAAATGGTTTCTTTTATTTTTTCATTCTGCAGTGCCCTTAAGGACAGCCGCTTTCCTCCACTAACCTGTGAGGAACTTCCCAAACTGTCCTGCTCCGTGTCTCTGCTCACCAACTTTGAGGATGTAGGCGATTTTCTGGATTGGGAGGTAAGCAAGGCCATGTAATATTCTGCACTGCAAGCCTGCCTGGTAATTTTAAGGAGAAACTATTATGGTTTTAATAATGGAAATTCCAATTTCTTTTAATTTTTTTTTTTTAAGTTTTATAACCATTTTAAGCTGATGATTTATAGCTGTGCTATACTCTAGGTATCCTGTGTTTGTTTGAACAACAAGTTCTAGTTTTGTGGTAAAGCAGTATCAAGATAATGATTAAAAAAACACAGATTGTTGGGACCTTTGTCCCTCAATAGACTCTAGGAAAAGGATTTTACAGTGAGTACAAAAATCCTTTTTTTTTTTTCTTTTTATGTCCATTGAGGAACGCAGAAATTAATTCACTTTTGAGATGTCCTAAAGCAGTCCAACTGACAGGTGGACAGCACAACAAACAATTGCAAACAGGCCCAGCATGAACAAAAGAAAAACTACTGAGCACTGGATGCAGCTCAGGAGACACCTGTAGGACTTTTATGCCTGAATCTGGCATCAGATGAAGTCACAAGCTCCAATAGCTGGAAAAAATGTGGAAACAGAAACCACGTGGCAGCCTAGCATAGGGATAACAATGCTTGATGCCAAAAAGATGCAAAAACGCTGAAATAACCAGTAAAGTATTCATTGAAAAGATAAGGAGAAAAACAATCTTTTGACCGTAAGCTTGAAAGCTGGTTTGCTAGAACCACTGAGAATGGTGGAACAAGAAACCAAATCAACACAGGATCCATCTGGGATAACAAAAGGGCAAATCAGTTGCTGAAAGAGACTCGCAGCCTAAACCACAGTCAAAGAAGCAGGAGAAACTGCTCTTGAAGAACTGGTGCTGGACATAGGGAATGAGGAGCAATGTCCTGGTTGAGGAAAAAAATCGTATACTACCCTTGGCCAGAAGAGTCAGATGCCTCAACTCGCCTGATCTCATTACAGACCCAAAATTAAATGAGGTCCCTTGTATGAAAAGGCAGCCAGGTCTGGTAATCAACTTACAGAAGTGAGGGCATAAAAAAAAGAAAAACTCTTGGAGTGAAATTAAGAGAAGCAATACCTCCAATGAATTTGAGGATCTAAGCATCCAAAAATGAAATACAAGGTCCTTTTCCCTTCCTAAGACCTGAGGGGGGCCTGATATAACGATGTACCATTCGGCCTCTGTCCTTTTACGTATTCTTGATTCCACCATGCTGACTCTAAGCTCTGGAAACATTTCTCTCTAACATTGACCTACGGGCCTTGCCTTGGACTTTGCTTTCTAATACAAAGCATTTTGTTCCCTTCTCCCCCCTCTTACCTTTCAGACCCATCATCTTTGGTATCGGCTTATAACTAAAATTCCCTTCTCTGGTTATCTGGGCCCTATGACCTCTCTGTTCGATAATTTGTCATTTCCTGCAGCTGTCCGCAAATCTAGGTTTGGCCCTTGGTCAAGGTCTTCTCATTGGCGCCTGGCGCATACCTTCCTGGCTCCTTTTGCTTCTGGCCATCCCACTCTGCCTTCCTCGTGGTCTACGGCCACAGACATGATGGGAAACGATTTGGACATCACTAGCTCACCAGAAGAGTGGGAGACCTCTTTTATCCTTTCCCACAAACTGTCCATAGCTAGCAAGTCACATGAATGGAATTTCCAAATGTTTTACGTGATGGTGTCATTCTCCAGATGTTCTTCACAGAGTTTACCCATCTGTTCAAGATACCTGTTAGCGGTGTCATGATTCTCCCGAAACTATGACCCATATATGGTGGCACTGCCCCCTAGTTCGATGATTTTGGCAAGTACTGTTTGATATCTACTCCAGAGTGACAGGCTCTCCTGCCTTGGTTGATCCCAAGGTCGCTCTCCTATGCATGCTACCTGGATCTTTGAAATCAGCAAAGCGAGATGTCCTTAGTCATTTCCTTACGCCTGCTCGGGTGATTGTTTCCCGACACTGGTGCTCTCCTGTGTCACCTACGTTAGCTGAGTGGGTGGTGGAGATGAGCTGTTACTTGCCTTTGAGCATGATAGGTGGGACCGCTACTGGATGACTTGGGCCTCCTGTTTGGCATTTCGTGAATCCTTTGCTTTCGGTGACCTGGTTTGCAACCAGGGCTTGTAATTTCATATTGCGGCATTGGCTGTGTGAACAGTCTTTTCTCTCCTTCCATTTCTGCTTCCTTCCCCTTTACTCCTTTTTGGGCTATTCTTAAATGTCTTGCTTTTCTACCATTCTCCTTTTCCTAACTCTTCCTCTTCTCTTAGCTGGATCTGCTTTATTTTGGATTTTCTAACAATAACAGTACTTCTTGTTCCCGTTAATTATAGCCCTGGATTTCCTTTGTGGCATTTCTTACACACCTGTTGGTGCTCTTTTGTTGGAAACCCTCTGGAATCTGATCCAGTCTCCCCTTGGATAGACACCTCGATTCTTCTCCTATTCTTTTAGTGCTATTTACCTACATGTTCCACTACTTATATGCATTATCTTCCATTTTATAATTTTTTCATAAGTGTTTTTGATTGCTGCCGCAGTGATGAGAGGTTAACATAAAAATAAGGAAGAATCCCAGAAATTATAGTGTTAAGAGCCAAGCTTTTGTCCAACCTACCTACAAGAAAGGGAAGAGATCTCTGGAGCGAAGCACCATAATAGACCTTGCTAGAATAGCCTTCCCATCCTCAAGCATCATAAGAATCAGATTTAGAGATGATCCTGGCTCATCAAATCCAACTATCTGTTAAAGCTCACAGAGCCACAGTCAGGAGCCTCAGCATGTCAGTGAAGTACATTTGCAAGGGTCATTTCGTAACAATCAGGATCACCAGAAAGCCCATCTTCCTCATCTGTCCTGCAGACTCAAGAAGTGTTCGAGGACAAAAGGCTTGGATGTAGATGTATAGATCCCACAGAGTCTCCAGAGCATCCACTGCAGTTGAACCAGAATATCGGAGAATCCTCATCCCAGCATCCCTTACCTGCAACACAGACCCTGGAATGCACTCGGTTGTATGGACCCCCTTTGGTTCAGATGTAACCTGTTGGCAAAGCCTGTTCACTAGCTGTCCCTACCTGAGATAACCATGATGAACATGAAGTTCTGCTGAGACGAGGATACAATATACCTTTCTTTTCGCAGCAAGATCGGTTCCTCCCTGATAATTTAGCATGCCAGCACTGTGGCATTGTCCAACTAGATTCAGATCAGGTGACCTTCCAAGGGGTCATTCTAACGATGTAGTAACAACCGTCTCTTGAAACTCCAGGATGTAGACCGAAAGACGGGATTTCTCCAACAATCGGACCCCTGCATCGCCCTGGTGCCCATGTCCTCCTCCCCAGCCCAACAGGCTGGCATCTGATGGGAGCTTCAAAAAAGGAGGGAAGGAAGGACGTTCCTCAACTTCAGAACTGGAAGACTGATCCACTGGACCCAGAACTACTTGGTCCTCAGGAGCAGAGAAAACAATCTGCTCAGGTACCCTTACAACAGAGTCTACTGTTAAGATAGTCTGGGGTGAAGTTGGACTAGAGGGGCTGCCTTGAGGGTTACCCACTGACCTACGACTCTAAATGTAGCCATTCACCTATAGATTTTCTATAGATTTTTTTTTTTTCTATCAGCCTATGGTGAGATGGAAAAAGTGCAGGAGATTCCTCCATCCACACAGTTTAGCGTAGATGGAGGAATCTGTTGCACTTTTTCCATCTGACCATAGAAAATCTGCAGATAATCTTTAGGTGTATGGCCAGCTTTATGCAACAGCTGAGAGGCAGGCAACTTGCCCAAAGTACTAGAATACGAGACAATTCCAACACCAATTAAGATTTCATCCAAATTGTTGTGACACGTGGACAATCTGGACAAAGCAAAAGACGTCCAAGAGAGCCCACAGCAACTGTTCTCTTAAGAGGCAGTTGCCTAAGTGTCACATAATGGGGCTGTCAGGAGAACACAATAGGACTAACACTGGGACTAGCACCCTGCTGAACACTCGGGGTACAGAGGCAAGATTTAAAAAGCAGAGCGCTCGAAAGATGTGGACCTGTAGGTATGCACAAGAGAAGCCAAAATGTCCCCTTCTAGAAGGGAAGCAATGATGGATTTGGTGGATACCATGTACCATTTATGTGCTTACAGGCCCCAAATGAGGCAGATGTTCCCTTTTTAGAAAAGAATGCTGTGACCAGGTTCGAGAACAACACCCGAAAAAGTTGCACATCCTGTGGATACTGGAGTTACACAGGAGGCCAATTCAGCAGGTTGTAGAGTTTGGCTCATTTCACCATTGTTCCTTCCCATTAGATATGCAGAAATAAGTAAGATGATAATTATGTCCTCTGAGCAGTGGTAGTGCATTACAAGTGAGAAAACTGTTTTCTGTGATCTGATGGTTCATGAATATACACAGTACATATTCTCTTTGTGTGTAGCAAAGTTTCTTTTTATATTGTGACAATACTGATATTGTTTTCAATCCCAAGTATCCAAATGTTTTTAGTTCTGTTAATTTTTCCATTCAGGTTGGAGTCCATGGGATCCGGATTGAGTTCCTAAATGAGAAAGGAGTAAAACGCACAGCCACCTACCTGCCAGAAGTAGCCAAGGAACAAGGTGTGTTTGTTTCAGTGTCACCATGTTTTACACAGATTTAGTCCTGGTTCCTGACCATGCAGAGACAAGATGCAGTAATGCACACTTGTAATTTGAGTGTTTGCATGTTTTCACATGCATTTCCAGTGTGTGTTAGTGTGTGTTGATGTACGGCTTCTATGCCCACTTTCTCTGAATAAGCTGTTCAGTACCATTACACTGTATTGTACTGCAATCATAGGGACAGCCTAGAATATGGACGGTCACTGAATTTACCTGCTGTAATAAACCATGTATCACCATTTCATCAGCAGGTCAGGGAATTATCTCTTTGCTTTGTTATGGATTATTACCCTATAATTAATGTTGTCATGCTTTTGTTTTTTAATGAATAAACCCATGAGTTTATATGGGTTAAGGGTATTGGTTCTGTAGGAAAGCATAAAGTCACACACTGACATCGGATCACATCCAGCTTTATTGAACTACTAGGGCATAGTACACTGCAGCTTCACCTAGGACTGCCCCTCTCTAACATTTCACCCAATGTGGGCTTGTTCACAAAAAACGGATCTGACGTCATTAGTGTGCGACTTCCTGCTCTTCATAGAGAAGGGTTAGGCTCTCTTTTTGGTGGACAGAGTTTCAGTGGCAGGGGATTTTCACACAGGCGTTCTACAAGGGTATTGGCTTTGTTATATGGCACACACTCTCTGTCGGCCCTATTTATAAGAATGAAAGAATAAAACATTTTAAGTGTAACTGTGGCCATCCTTGTGTATGAAATTCATGAAAAAAAGCCTGCTTGGACAAGTGATCTATTGTGTAGTGTTTGTGAACCAGGCCCCCACAGTAAGACCAAATAAGAAGAAAGAAAAATTGAATCCTTGTAGAGCTTTTGCTTATAACAACCAGTCAGAGTGCACTGGCAGACATACAAGGAATCTGACCAGTCACTGTGGGCAACAATTCCATTTATTGTCCATTTGTCTATACATGTGTTAGGCTTTGGCATTTTTTGCCAGAGTGGCATGTGATGGCAGACTCTACATATGCAGTTTAATACTGTTTCAATGTTTCTAATAACCTACCTTGCTTTACCTATGGCACCTATTTGGGACTTCTCTATAGTTGCCACCAGATGTTGAAGTGTAACAGCCAGCTAATTATGAATCTATTTGCAGTGTGCACATACAAGTATTAATAAGACTCGTTTTGCAAAGTATGCTGGGACTTGATGGTTTCTTAACCTATGGGCATCTGCAGTTTTCCCATGGTTGGTATTTACTTGTGCTAGATGAAGATAAGAGGGAGAGAGCTTGCCCACGTCTGGAATTGGTAGAAACATATGTAGATAAGTGGCTTAGTGATTGCTTTCATTATATGAAGTGTCTGCATATCTTAATATGTATGCGTGTTTCTCCAGACTGGGATCAGATCCAGACAATAGACTCTCTGCTCAGGAAGGGCGGCTTTAAAGCTCCTATTACTAATGAGTTTAGGAAAAGCATCAAACTCACAAGGTAAGTTCCTTCACCCTAACTCTGATTGTAATAAATAATCAATTCTCATTACCACGTATTCAGGATGTCTAGTGTTATTTCCCCATGTATTATGTGTCAGCACTTTTTTAAATCTATAAATATGATTTTGCTGCCTAAGTGCAGGTTAAATATTACTGTATTTGGTCACAAAACTTTCACTGAAGATTCACACTTTTCTAATGTGTATATCCTGGGTGAAAGTTGTATGAATCTTGTGTAAATAGACCCCTGAGATCAGGTCATGATCTGCCTAACTTAACTCTGTTGCAAAAATGAACCAAAATGGTGACTGCTTACATAATCACTAACTGATCATCTGGGCTCCTCTGGAGGAACGAGGACACAGGAAGTCTTGTCCTGTGCTCTACAAGTCCCAGCATTCAACTTTGGTTGATTTTAGCAATGGTGTTAACTTCGGCAGACCATGGCAAAATGTAAAGCTGGCCATACACTGTAGTTACACCAAAGCTTTTTATTAACCATTGCAGTAGGGTTACCCCCGCACTGCAAGGGTTAAGTGCTCATTTGTGTCTAGAGATAAAAATAACAGATATACTCGCCTGAAGCTCCAAGCCAGCCAGCTGTCACAGTGCTCCCTCCAGCCTGTCTTCTCCTACAATGCACCATTAGACTGTACCTTGGTGTCCTCATGTGATGATCTGAGGGACCTTAGACCACTGCAGAGAAAGGGGAGAGACATTGGAAGGACCAGTCTAAGAAGAAGTTGGCTTGGAGCTTCTGGTGAGTATGATCTTTTTTTTCACTTTTAAACCTAGACACAGATGAACATTTAACCCTTGCAGTGTGGGGGTAGCAGAGTTATTCTTTAAAAGAATTGGATGTTTCTTGACAGAGCTGGACCGAAAATTGGCAACTCAACAGTGACTGCAGCCAATTAGTGCTGGTCAAGTCACTGTTCTGGTATACTGATAGCTGGGGGTGCCGGCTGTCAGAATACAATTGCCTGGTAGGGGGATACTTGTTCATTTGCTCTGTTTTAGCATAGATGAGAACATCTGTTAGCAGTCTGGCCAGCTTTAGTTTGTGTAGAAAAAAAGGTGTAGCATTCCAATTAGATTTTAATTAATTTGCTAAGCTCACTACATTGTTGTTACTCATGCTAGGCAAAGTGACATTTGTAAAGGATGCTAGAGACAAAGATGTGATCAGGCTGTGAGAGAAGCTGCTACAGATAGCGTGAGGGGAAGTGCCACAGATGCTAAGGCAAAGAAGTAGAAGACAGGGATGTGCACATTGTTTGGGGATGTGAACACTTTTCAGGGAGCAATGTGTTTGTGTTTGGGGGTTGTGTGCAATGATGTAAAATAACACCTTTCCAGAGTGTGAGATGTACAGAGGGAACAAAATGGGTCTTGGGGACTTGTCAACGTTGCTGTACAAAGCTCCAGAATGAGTTGGATCTTAGAGGGGGTGAAGGTGCTTTCCTTCTACATTTCTTCCTGGAGTCCTCCAGCAGCGACCTACACTACATTGCCAAAAGTATTGGGACACCTCTCCAAATCATTGGATTCAGGTGTTCCGTGAAATTTCCTTGCTACTAAATATTCCACGGTCACCTGTTAGTGGTATTATAACAAAGTGGAAGCAACTGGGAACAACAGCAACTCAGCCACGAAGCTGTAGGCCACGTAAAAAAATGACAGAGCGGGGTCAGCGCATGCTGATGTGCACAGTGCGCAGAAGTCGCCAACTGTCTGCAGAGTCAATAGCTACAGACCTCCAAACTTCATGGGGCCTTTAGATTGGCACAACAACATGCGTAGAAAGTGGGTGGTAATGGGTTTCCATGGCCGAGCAGCTGCATCCAAGCCTTACATCACCAAGTGCAATGCAAAGCGTCGGATGCAGTGGTGTAAAGCACGCTGCCACTGGACTCTAGAGAATTGGAGATGTGTTCTCTGGAGTGACGAATCACGCTTCTCTGTCTGGAAATCGATGGACGTGTCTGGGTCTGGCGGTTGCCAGGAGAATGGTACTTGCCTGACTGCATTGTGTAAAATTTGGTGGAGGGGGGATTATGGTGTGGGGTTGTTTTTCAGGGGTTGGGCTTGGCCCCTTAGTTCCAGTGAAGGGAATTCTTAAGGCATCAGCATACCAAGACATTTTGGATAATTTCATGCTCCCAACTTTGTGCAAACAGTTTGGGGATGGCCCCTTCCATCATGACTGCGCACCAGTGCACAAAGCAAGGTCCATAAAGACATGGATGAGCGAGTTTGGGGTGGAGGAACTTGACTGGCCTGCACAGAGTCCTGACCTCAACCCGATACAACACCTTTGGGATGAATTAGAGCAGAGACTGCGAGCCAGGCCTTCTCGTCCAACATCAGTACCTGACCTCACAAATGCGCTTCTGGAAGAATGGTGAAACATTCCCATAGACACACTCCTAAACCTTGTAGACAACCTTCCCAAAAGAGTGGAAGCTGTTATAGCGGCAAAGGGTGGGCCAACTCAATATTGAACCCTACGGACTAAGACTGGGATGCTATTAAAGTACATGTGCGTGTAAAGGCAGGCGCCCCAATACTTTTGGTGATATTGTGTATCTTTAAATCACACAGGAGGAAGGACCGAGTGTCACATGCCATATGAGGAAGTGGCTAGGCCTGGGACTCTCATCTGCTGGTGGGGGCTGATTATTTAGATTGGGGCTCCATTCCGTGCACTGAAAGAAAACATAGTAGACTCATCCAGTTCAAACTTGAAGTTTTAATGCCTTTTAAAAATCTATAGAATGGAGTAGAAAGGAAGACCCAGCATAGGTATCTGAATCGTTCTTGATATCCACTGCCTGTAATCCTCTCTATAGCAGACTGTAGACTGGGAGAGTGAGTTAGGACTCTATTACTTTACACTGTTCAGTCAGCCTACAGTGACCATGCCTACAGGAGAGGAGGGCACAGAAATGACCTTATCAATGTTCTGCTGTTCTTTCATTATGCCTTCATGGGCTGAGAGAGAGGAAAGGGGACTTAAGATGGCCATACACTGCTAGAATCCCCAACCCTGCCCGGCTATTGTATTCTAACAGTGGAGAGTGTACTGCTGTCAAAATACATGACTAGAGACTGCAGCTGAACTGAAGTCACGTTTAAGATAAGAATTTCGGCCCGGCAACTTTGACAAAAGTCGATTGAAAAATTGAGTAAGACATAACATAAATGAGGTATATAATGAAGAGTACAGATTTTTTTTGTCTGGAGTTCAATTTTAATAAACGTTTTGATGGGATGTATGCATAGATCTATTATCCATCATGATGGCCAATCCATGAGTATGTGGCCAGTATTGACTGAAAGCATGCCAATGGTTTTATTTAGTTGTATACCACCTTACATTTCTATGTATTTTAACATTTCATGCATCACTGTGTTTTTGGTACAGGTACCGAAGTGAGAAGGTGACAATCAGTTACACGGAATACGTGGCCTCCCGCCAACCAGCACAGCAAAATGGCACTGTGCATGCACCTCCTCATTATACGCATTACTCCTGACACAGCGCTGCCCCCACCGCAGCCCTGTCCCCCGCTCGCCGGCAATGCCTGTGACCTCCTGACATCTGACTCCTCCTCAGCGCCCTCCTCCTGGTCCAGTTACCTGTACTACTGCACCATTTTATGAGCTTCACCAGAGGGGGGAGCCGTCCCCAGAGACTCGCAGACACATGCAGCCTTACCTCACCCCAGCACTCTCCAGGGACTAAGGAGGGAGAGCTACGTGGGATATTACAGTCTCCACCAACCCCTCCAGTGTAAGGGGTCACTTCCCCCACAAAAAAAGCACTTTTAGGTTTTTACATTCTTAACTCCTTAATTTTTTATTATATAAATACGTATCTATATAAATGTCTTTTTTTTTAACCTTAAACATCCTTAACTTATGAAATCTGATCCCTTCCATATTAAGCTGGCCATATATTGGTCAAATTTCAGGCATTGAAGAAGTTGGTCCTAGAAATCTGGGCCAAGCAGTGACTGCAGATAGTCTGCAACAGGCTCTGTTCAGGTATTCTGATTTTTAGGATAGACCCGCTGGGGGATTTCCCCCATCCACGCTGTTAGCAAAAACTATCAGTGTATGGTCAGCTTTCCACTTCCCTTGATTGGGTAACATTAACTTAGTTTGGTGCTCGTATCTGGAACAACTATGCCAACCCAGGTCTGGTGCTGCGCTGGATATGGTCTGAGAGGAGTCCTGCAATGTGACAAGCCAGTGTACAAAAATCCTTTTAACTGTCACGCGAGTTTCCGTGTGGTTTTAATTGTTACATAAATCCAAATATGTATTTTACCCTTAGCATTACTATTTTGCACTTTTTAATCTTTCTATAATGGAGGTATAACAAACTACAATTTCACATTTATCGGAGTTCTGCAATACCGTGCAGCGCACACAAGCGCTCAGGCCCATATTAAACAATAAAAGTATAAGATTTATTTCGATGCTATCCTCCAAACCTGACAGCTCTGATGTGATTGGGCGCCATGGATGGCAGTGCCTGTGTGATCTCAGTATGAATATATAAGGATAACAGATTTGGAACATTACCCATGGAAACTACTATCTATTTTAAAGCCGAGCTCTACACTTGTGACAAATGTTATACTCTACAGCAAAGGTAGTCAAACTCCAGCCCTCCGGTTGTGGTGCAATTACAAATGCTATTATGCAAGAATCTAACAGAGATGACTCCGAGAGGTAGATGCATGACGGGATTTGTAGTTTCTCCACAGCTGGAGGGCCTGAATTTACCTACCCCTGCTCTACGGCCAGGCAAGTGAAATGATCAACTTATTTTGAACCGCATTCCTTCCTCTCATGGATGTACAGGTTCTTGATGTATTTATTATATCCAATGGGAAATGTTCAAATTTTGCAAACTGTAATGTGGATTTGTGGACACTGCTGTGTCTGTTTTGCCTATGGGAAGCAAAACAGTTTTGCCTACGGGCCCCTGTGAATTCCTCCTATTCTGGGAATGCAGCTATCATTCTTAATGGCAATGAACAAAATTTTAATTGCTCACCAGGCACGATGGATTTTTCAAGAGCCGGTACATACGTGTTAGGCAATGTTTGTTATTCACAAAGTTGATCAATTGATGGTTTCACTGCCGAGCTTCAATATAACAAATTAGTCAGCAGAGTAAAGTTATAGTTTAATTCAAGTTTAAAGTTACTTTTGTCTCTTTAAAAATGTTACATTTCTACATTACTGTTCCATTTGTATTCCATGAAGACTGTCGATAATGACATATTTTATGACCGTTGTTAAGCCTGCTGGTAAACTGGAGAGGCAGCTCAGGGGAAGAGTGTGCACTTGTGCAGCAGAGACAGGGAGAGAGGATGGATTTTGCACATGAAATGTCAGAGTCAACCGGAGGAGCAAGCAATGAGACAGCAATTTACTGGCCTCTCCAGCAGTAAATCTGATAAGTTCCCCCCAAAGCATATCCCCCTCCTATCCTCTGAGGAATCACGGAAGATTGTTTTTTTCCTTTCATGCTGCTCAGAATAAATTGAACTGATTAAATCAGGCAATGGAATATGGTCCTGTCTTGATTTGCAACACCTCGGCTCATTTACATTGACAGCTGTTGCTTGCATCCCTTCTCAAACTCACAAGATAACTCGTATTGTCATACTGAGCCTTATTTATTAATGTGTCTCATTGTGCTCTAGCCCCTATTCAGCTTCAAACCTGCACTGAAGAATGACCGCTGGAATCCGAAAGCGCTAATCTTTTTGGTTGATCTTGGGTAAAATGGTCAAAGTGTGTCTAAACCCAACAGCAAAAATGTTTTTTGTTTTTTTTTGTAGCTTACCAATCCTTTAACCTCTTGCCGTCCGCCCGTAGTAAAAAAACGGACGGACGGCACTGCAGCATCTGCGGGTTGCCGTCTCCAGACGGCAATTTTTTTCTGCTCGCGCGCGCCCCCTAGCGGGCACGCACGGGCAGAAAAGACCCGTCATTAGATCAGGGGTCTCAAAGTACCAGCCTACAAGCCGGTACTATGTGGCCCGCAGCCAGCTGACAAGTCATGTACGTGTTCGTGAACTGCGCACCTGACTTGAGGGAGCAGCTACACGGTCTGCATCTCTTGTAGGATGCACACCGCACAGCCACTTCTCTGTGTCAGCACGTGGATCCTTTCCGCGAGTGCTCTAAAATCCTTCAGTAAACGCTGGGCGAAAGGATGGCTTAGTAAGGTCTGTACCAGACCTTACTAATCAACCACTAGATCACCAGAGAAAGGATAGCAGGAGAGGGGGCTCTTTGTTTTATTTTATATGTGGGTGTGCGGGGGGGGGGGTATTATTTTATATGTGCAGAGGTCGTATTTTTTAGTATTCACATCTAAGTATATGTGTGATTAGGGTGTGACTTGCGTTTAGGTATAGGTGTGACTTATGTTTTCCTGCAGCAGAAATCCCTAATCTGGCTTTTACAAGCGGCGACTGTCTCCCATTCAAGTTAATGAACAGTTGACCACCGCTGCATGTAAATGCCTGCACACCGCATGTAGCGATATGATTACATGTAGTTAAGAATCAATCGCTCTCTGTGGATGCATCGATTTTGCATCCAGGGAGAGTGTTTTTATAACTGCATATAATCATATCACATGTCATTAGATGCAGTGTGCCGGCGTTTACATGCAGCAGTGGTCAACTGTTCATTAACTTGAATGGGTGACAGCTGCCGCTTGTAAACTCCAGATTAGGCATTCCTGCTGTAGGAAAACACAAGTTCCAGATGCAGGAATCCCTAATCGCACCTACTTACTGATGTGAATGGGCCCGTATTATGAGTATATTAGTGTCCGTAGTACCATGCCAGATATGGTCACATTGTATTTTAAAGTATGAAATTTGGCAAGCGGCCCCATGGGAGAAAACAATTTGTCGAGTGGTCCCCGAGTGAATTGAGTTTGAGACCCCCTGTGTTAGATGGACTAGCAGGTTTTAGATGGACGTGACAAACAAATTATAGGCAGTTACAAAAAAATTGTTTTCTTTTTTTTTTCTTTTGGGATAAAGATTTTATATAAATGAATAAAAATGAACCATTGTTCACAGAGCCCCAGAAAAATGTACAATATGTGCATAGGACTAAGCATGTTCCCCCCCCAAACACACACATGATCCATCAGTGAGCTGAATCTTGTAGGTTAAATCTGCAATAACTGCATTAGGGCCCAATAGCATCTATTGCCATACCGCTGCAACACACAGCTGCTAGGCTAAAACAAAACCCCTATGTGATAGCAATAAAGTTAAGTGGAAAAAATTTAAGATTCCAAAAAATTTTTTTAAGTTACACATAAAAAAAGAAATAAAAAAACACATTTTTTTTTTTAAAAGTCCCCACCCATACATACACGCATGCAAACATGCGTCGGGTGCGCATACCTGCGAAAACTATGATTGCGCCCATTATGCTGTACATGTTACATATCGTCGCGAATATCGCAGTGAGAGAAATAATTCTAGGGCCATCAATCACTGATAACACTAAATTGATGAGCGGTAAAAGATGGTCAGCAAGTGGTTAAAAAAAAACTAACCAATCAAGAATACCTTATGCTGACAGTTCACCTATTCCTAACCATCCCGGGTCCTGCAGGACTGTCCTGGGATGTCAACAAAATCTCAGTGTCCTGCAGATCTGCATGTGTCAGTAAGGATGGAGGGGGATAAAGAATTGGTGCTCAGTGGGGATGGAGGGGGATAAAGCATTGGTGCTCAGTGGGGATGAAGGGGGATAAAGCATTGGTGCTCAGTGGGGATGAAGCATTGGTGCCTAGTGGGGATAAAAAAAATAAACTATTAACACTTTTATTTCTGAGAGCATTCTTACTGCCTTCTTATATTCAACTGCCTAAAACGTTTGCACAGTAGGAGGGGGGAGGGAGTACGTTGGCACGTGCTTACATTGTGCCAAGCTGAACCAGTGTACAATACACATAAATCTATATAGATGGAGTTTAGTATACCTTCTGTCCTAGGATGACAACACTCACTGTATTATTGTGGCCCTAGAACATTACATATGTTGGGGCTACAGAACACATCCCCCATCTCCTCTTCTCCATAACAATAGGTGAGTTGTTCTGTAGTTTACAGAGATGGGACAGGACTGATAACATCACAAAGTGCCCAGGTTATCATAGGATCTTTGCACTTATCAAACAAGTGTAACAGTGCCGGGGGGGGGAACTTTAGTAATGGGGAATATGAAACCCAGACAGGGCTCCAGCTCTGCACAGGAATGGACACTCACAGCCCCAATTATTCCCATACAGAACAGCTAAGACGTCTGCCAACCATAGAGAGGACAGAGGAGGGGCGGAGGGGCCACAAAGGAGGACGCTCTCCCGGAACATGGCTCTATGGTCTATTACGTACGTCCGCTTCCTTAGAAGTCTACACTGTGGAGATCCAATATGGCGGCTGGCGGAGCGGAGGTTCGTTCTGTTGATGTGGAGGAGGACGCGTCTCAATTACTATTCCCCAAAGGTGAGAGGTCTCAGGAACATGTGCTGGGGGTGAATCCTAGGAGCCGGGCAGATGTGCTGGGGGTGAATCCTAGGAGCCGGGCAGATGTGCCGAGGGTGAATCCTAGGAGCCGGCCAGCTGCTGTATAAATGGAGCCTCTTGTGGTTTTATCAGCAGGTGTTCCTGGGCTCCTTACAGCTGATCTGCGCATGTAATGCTCCCACCTACCTCAGTGGTGTAACCTCCAGCTAACCATACAATCTCACTGTACGACCTCCTTTACGTTTACCCACAGCGGTATACTATGATAGTCTGCCTGAACGGAGATAAACTGGATACATTGTGTATATAAGATGTTTCCAGGACTCCCCTAATACTTCTACCAGAACACAGCGGGATGCTAGACAGGGCCAGCCAATCAGAGGCTCTGCCTGAACACACAGTCTGCCCTACAGATCTGATTGGTTCCTGAATCCCAGCTCTTGTTGTGATGACAGGGATACATTGAGGAGTGTGTGCGGTGTGTAATGAGGAGGATACACGGGGATACACGGGGGAGTGCGGTGGGGAGAAGGAGTCAGTCACATAGGGATTTGGGCAGGAATAATTTTTCTTAGGCTGCAGGAACAAGGCTGCTGAAAGTAAATGTGTCATGATGTAAATACAAGGGCTGACTAGTTGACTTTCTTCTGATTGGCACCTTTTTATGGGGGCACCGTTTCCAGCCAATCTGGTAAATGGGAGCAGCGGCTTCACGGCCGCATGTGGTGAATGGGAGCAGCGGCTTCACGGCCGCATGTGGTGAATGGGAGCAGCAACGGCTTCACGGCCGCAGGGGTAAATGGGAGCAGCAACGGCTTCACGGCCGCAGGGGTAAATGTGAGCAGCAACGGCTTCACGGCCGCAGGGGTAAATGTGAGCAGCAACGGCTTCACGGCCGCAGGGGTAAATGAAAAATTTTACCTTTTGTGGAAGCATTTAAAAAAATAAAAAAAAACATATACCAGCAGTGTACACTGAGAATACACAAGGCAGGCATATGCAGTTGCTCTGTATGAACCCAGAAATGTACTTTTTTGTTATTGGCCGACCTCTGCAGGCAGTCTGTGCAAATTAGTCTGCCGTGAACAGTGGGAACTACAATGTAGGGCACGGAAAACTACATTTCCCACAATGCTACGCTTTCCCCATGCACAAGCTTCTCTGTGGAAACAGTGGTAATGCCCCCCTGGACAGTGCAGGGTGACCTGGAGAGGCAGAACTGGTGTGCAGTGATCTTGTTACAATGATGTACATGGAAGGGGTCAGCTGCTTTACAGCCTGTACAAGACAATCCAATCCCCGTGTCAGACTGAGTTTCCTGTGGAGGGAATTTTTAATTTGCAGCATTCGGGCCTAAAAAAAAAAAAAGTCCATAAAATGTAGAAAAGCCAGCAGTGTGAGTCATAAAAATGTGCCCCCATATACATCATCACTGCACCTCCACAATACCGCAATCCATGCTAATCACTTACAAAGGTGGAATGGGCTTTAAACTCTCTTACTGTCATTGCTGGGACTATTACAGAGGGGCAGTAGGAGGCTGTAAACCAGGTCACAGCCATGATAGCAGTCATGAACTTGTTTTAAAATGTTAGTGCCAGCTCTGGTATGTACAGCGGAATCTCCGGGATCACAAAATGCAGACAAAGCCACTGTGTCAAAGGTCATACTAAATCCTTACCTATGCGTTGGGTGGGGACTCAGATCTTCTCCGTCTTGGATAGCATGTCCCCTGGGTGCTGTGGTACCTTCCACTGGGTACTACGTCACTGCTGTGTTCTCTCCTGCAGAAGGAACCATAATTCCCCGCAGTGTGGGTATGTATGGGAGAACTTTAAAAGAACATATTTTGATTTGCCTTTTATTTATTTTTTAAATAGTTGTTTTCGAAGTTTACCAGTTTTAGGTGAACGTATTTATAGGAGACTGAACAGTTACTGGTATAGCTGCAGGGGCCAGGACCTTGAAGTGCTCCACATTTTATGGAACTCATTGCTGTCTATTTTCTTCTCTCAGATTTTGAGAGTTCAGAGACGCTCCTGAACTCTGAAGTGCACATGTTATTGGAGCACCGGAAGCAGCAAAATGAGAGCGCAGAAGAGGAACAAGAGTTGTCCGAAGTATTTATGAAAACTCTCAACTACACAGCTAGGTTCAGCCGATTCAAGAACAGAGAAACCATAGCCAGTGTCAGAAGGTAAATGCATTCCTCACAGTCCACGATATCCCGCCATTTTGTCTTCTGTCCATAGTGGTTATAGAGTCTCTGGGCCCGTACTAGGAATAGAAGACTGTAGAGCTGGCTAGAGACAGAGGATGGTTTGTCAGCTCTCCGGCATCTGTGCTAAGGAGCAGATTCTACACATGAATGGCTGCATCAATCAACCCCTTGTGTTGGAGCATATTTACTTACCTGATCCTCCCATCAGTGCTCACCTCTCCCCACTTCCACTCCAGCTGGTGGGAAATCCTGCTTTTTACCCCTTCATGACTGAGCTTTTTTCCAGTTTCTGTTCATTGATGACTGACACTTTTTAAATTGTTAGGTACACATCACATGCGTGTACCTAATGCCTCACTTAGTTCAAATAGAATATAAAAAAAATGAGGAAAAACGTAAAGAAAACACTTTTTTTCCAAAGGGGAAAAAGAAGTAAATAAATAAAAATTTAAAGAAAATTGAAAAAGTTAAAAAAAATTAAATTATATAAAGATTTAAAAAATGAAAAAGTAAAAATTAAAAAATTAAAAAAATGAAACCCTGCTGCCGCCGCCATCTGCATGCAAATAAACGCATGCGTAGGACATTCTGCATCTGCATTGAGATTGCAGCTACCATTCCATGGTGGTAGCCAGAATTCTCTTGCACACACATAATGTGCATTAAAGGGTAAGTTCATTTTCCCAGGTAATATGGAAAAATAAAAATTACCCAATGAAATCTGGCCCTGTCTCTCCCAAACCGCCACCTCCTGGCTATACTTACCTTTCGGCGAACAATCCCTCCCCTCCGCTAGTATGGGTGTACTATCTGTCCCCAGTACTGCTGTCCAGCGCAGTCCTCCCCTATGCATTTTGAATTTCGCCTGCAAATTGCAAGCACTCATTGGTCAACGTGGTCAGATGACTGCACTGACCAGTGAGAAGCGCTATTTAGCACAGTCAAATATGTTTTGATTAGGGGTGCACCGATACTAGTATCAGTGCGATACAGAGTATTTGGGCGAGTACTCGTACTCACCCAAATGCTCCGATACCTTCCCCGATATTGGAACTTACGGCCAGATGAAAATTTCCTCTGACTGGCAGTGCCGTAGGGGAACATGGAGCCAGCTTCTTTTTTTTTTTTTTGTCAATTATATCAAGCAGTCACTATGACAACTTGATACTGTAATTAACTTTTTAAATTTTTGGTTATTTTTAGGCTGCTCCAAACTTAGCAACAGCTAATAATTAGAGACTGATGCCGACAGCATGTCAGAATCCGATCTCACTAAAGGTTTCTGATTGTGCCCAGACCATCAGAAGTGATACATTTCAGGCACATAGATACATTGTAACATTCCTGTGCCTGAAATATATCACACAGCTTTGTAACATGACCAGTCTATGGAGCTATCAAAACAAATAGCAGAGAGGTGACTCACTTTGCTACCTCTCAGCTATTTTAGCTGTCGAATACGGGATCACTATTCAGCGAATAGCAGTTACCAGTAGGGATGCACCGATACCGGTATTTTGGTACCGAGTACCGATAATTTTTTTGCCGATACCAATTACCAAGTAACGGAAGTCCCATTCAGGAAGCCAGGTGGCGTGTAATGGACTCGCCACCTGGCTTCCTGATTGGCCGGGAAGGTGGCTCCATGCTCTCTCATCACAAGTGACGAGAGAGCATGGAGCTGCTTCCCGGCCAATCAGGAAACCGGGCAGCGTGTAATGACGCGCTGCCTGGCTTCCAGATAGTGGAAGTAATCGTGCTAGGCATCGGAGCATTTGGGGGAGTATGAGTACTCACCCAAATACCCGGTGTCGGCACCGATATCGATACTAGTATCGGTGCATTACAGAGCCGCAAATAACTGATCGTGTACGTGGCCAGTCATTTGGGCACTTCGTGGCAGGACATATAGTGTATGTCTCCCGTCACGAAGGGGTTAAAAGACAGCTGTTTTGTCTGTAGTCTTTGGGGTTCAGTAAAGTACACATCATGTCTGCACATTTGTTCTGCCTGCTATACTTCTCTCTCTAATGTATACTGTGCTACGAACACCAAAAGTGTGCCTTCTCCTGTGCATTATTGTTTATTAAAAGTGTATAAAAGCAATAAAAGACCTAAGCACAAAGGCAGAGTGCAGGTATCATCAGAGATGGGAGGTCACAGCTTCATGTAACTCTACACATGAGACTTCTGGGGAGAGGAATAGGACCGGCAGTGACACGCTGGCTTCTCTGTCCTCGCAGCCTTCACTGGCTTAACCCATTTTCGGGGCTACAGCTTTGATGAGGGGGGCATGGTCAAGAAATCTCATCTCGTGTAGCGTTACATGAAGCTGTGACCTCCTATGTCTGATGATACCTGCTCTCTGCCTTGTATTGCTTTTATACACTTTTAATAAACGATAATGCACAGGAGAAGGCACGCTTTTGGTGTTTGTTTGCAGATGAACATGGTCTCCCTGACTGTTATGGAGCAGCCCCCCTGCAGGAAGAACAATAGAGTCTGCGTACACAGCATATTTCCGCGTGACTTCTTTCATCACAGAATTTGTGGGGGGGAAATCTGCCAGATGTTGGCGGCTTTCCATTATATAACGCAAGAGGGATTTCTAATAGTAGGTTAATGTCCGCCTGCATGGGAAGCTTGCAGCCTATTCCTGAATTCATGTGTGTACCGTATATACTCGAGTATAAGCCGTCCCGAATATAAGCCGAGGTACCTAATTTTAGCCAAAAAAACTGGGAAAAAGTATTGACCCGAATATAAGCCGAGGGTGGGAAATGAGGCAGCTACTGGTAGATAGATACCATTAAAATACACCGCTCGGAGCGCCGCACACCGGAGCAGCAGTGACGTGACGCTCGGCGAGGTAAGTAAGAAGACGCGCTGGCGCTGACTCGAGTATAAGCCGAGGGGGGCACTTTTCACCCAAAAAAATGGGCTGAAAATCTCGGCTTATACTCGAGTATATACGGTACTTGTTTTTGATAAATATATATGTGCACAGCTAATATCTGTCCTTAAGGACTTCCTCATTGATTTAGTGGTGTGACGTGTCATTTTGTTTCCCCATACAGCTTGCTGTTACAGAAGAAGTTGCACAGATTTGAGTTGGCCTGTTTAGCCAATTTGTGTCCAGAAACAGCAGACGAGGCAAAAGCATTGATTCCCAGGTATGTGTAAAAGGAAAAGCCCCGCTCCCGGGTATGTGTAAAAGGAATAGGCCCACTCCCGGGTATGTGTAAAAGGAATAGCCCCGCTCCCGGGTATGTGTAAAAGGAATAGCCCCACTCCCGGGTATGTGTAAAAGGAAAAGCCCCACTCCCGGGTATGTGTAAAAGGAAAAGCCCCGCTCCCGGGTATGTGTAAAAGGAATAGCCCGACTCCCGGGCATGTGTAAAAGGAATAGCCCCGCTCCCGGGTATGTGTAAAAGGAATAGCCCCACTCCCGGGTATGTGGCTAAAGGCATAGCCTTGCTCCTGTGTATGTGGATAAAGGTATAGCCTTGCTCCTGTGTATGTGGATAAAGGCATAGTCCCAGGTACGTGGATAAAGGCATAGCCCCCGCTCCCAGGTACGTGGATAAAGGCATAGCCCCCGCTCCCAGGTACGTGGATAAAGGCATAGTCCCAGGTATGTGGCTAAAGGCATAGCCTTGCTCCCGGGTATGTGGCTAAAGGCATAGCCTTGCTCCTGTGTATGTGGATAAAGGCATAGTCCCAGGTACGTGGATAAAGGCATAGCCCCCGCTCCCAGGTACGTGGATAAAGGCATAGCCCCCGCTCCCAGGTACGTGGATAAAGGCATAGTCCCAGCCATGCGGCTAACATAGCCCCTCGGGTACGTGGCTAAAGGCATAGCCCCTCGGGTACGTGGCTAAAGGCATAGCCCCTCGGGTACGTGGCTAAAGGCATAGCCCCTCGGGTACGTGGCTAAAGGCATAGCCCCTCGGGTACGTGGCTAAAGGCATAGCCCTGCTCCTCGGGTACGTGGCTATAGGCATAGCCCCGCTCCCGGGTACGTGGCTAAAGGTATAGTTCCGGGTACGTGGCTAAAGGCATAGCCCCGCTCCCGGGTACATGTAAGTAGTCAATCAGACAGCGGGTTGGATCCCGACAACATTGCCAGGATCCGTCCTGGCTGCAGTGCGGCTCTGTGCTGTCAGCATATAGCGGGCAATAGCCCGCTATATTCTGAGTTTTGGGTCACAGGAGGACTTTAATAAAAATATTTGCCCATAGTTCTCTATTAGGGCTTGTTCACACCATGTCCGGATTCTGTCCAGAACAGTTCGCTCCTGCACTAAAAACGCATCACCATGTATCCCTATGTGTTTTCTGGGCTCCAGTTCACACCAGCGCAGTGCTTTCCGTTCCGGACAGAAAAAATTAGTGCATGTCACATTTTTTTCTGGTCCGGAACGCGTCAAACGCACCGCACCGCACTGCAGCTAACAAAAAAAGCTAAAAAAAAGTGTATTCTTGCTCCTCTTTTGATCTCATCAACGTTGGACCAGTTTGTGGTGGAGCAGCAGAAGGAAACCCTGTACAGTTGAGCAACATGTCCCAGGAAACCGAACATTTTGTGGGCTTGGTGGAGCATGTTCCACAGCTTTATGACCCTCTGTACCCCAATATTAAAATGTGCATCACAAAAATGAGAGGTGGAGAGAGAGTGCCTCCAAGCTCCATGAAGATTGTGCAAAAGCATGACTGCGGTGAGTGATGTCACATATCTTGTATGTTGCCTGTACTGTATGCTGGTCATGTTATCCAAATAAAGTAGTACATATTTGGGGGTTACTATGCTGCAGGAAGACTTCCTATTCTTTGCAATGTATAGTGCTCTTTTGTCCCCTCTATCCATATGACACCTGGCACCCCCCCCACACTCACCCCAGCTGGCTGCTACAGCCTGTGTGCGCGCTCTTTGTCTGCAGATTGCGGTAGCCAGCACCAACACCATGCCTACAAACATGGGATACATGTCTGACCACCAGCTTTGCATACACAGAGAGAATGGTCATTATCTTATTCCATGCAACAGACTGCTTGCAATCTGTTGGTATTCTCTTCAGACTTCTGGAAGAGGCAGAGACAGTTTTAGGACCAAATTGTTTGTAAAACAGTGTCCACAAACTCCATACTATTGTCATGGTTGCAAGGAAGAGAAATCTGACTTTTTTATTATTTAAACTCATAGGTGACTACAGATTGAAATGGATGTTTTTTTTATAACTGGTAGTCATCGAAAGTATTATACGCGGATATGTAATGCTGGGAAAAAGGATAACGACTTCATTTTACTTCACGTTGGAGATGTGGATGAGTTTTTGATGTATTTTTCTGTAAAGCCAGCACAGGGACAAGGTCAGGTTGTTATTTCTATGACCACGGCCGGCAAATGCTCAATACACCATAACCTTCTGACTCCAGAGAATCGTAAGCCTCCTCTGCCTAGACCTGTAAAGGATGATGAACTGGCTAAAACAGTACAGAAGGCCTGGACTGAGGTCATTGTAACTGATTAGGACAGCGAGGGAGGACACATGGTGCTGTGCTATCTGCACCTTCACGCTTGATACTGGACAGCTAGCCCCCACCTCTTGCCTCCTCAGCGAATTGTGGGGCTAAAACCTGTGCATGGTCACATAAAGAGACACTGTCTGGGGAGATTATAGAATGCTGACGTTACTGAACACACCTTTTGAGAATGCCAATTCCCTGGCTGTCGTGCTGATGCTTTGATTTCCATGCTGTCTTAGTCACTGACCTGGAACAAATAGAGAGAGAAGAATCTTTGCCGCTCATTTCCAGCACGCTTGTTTTCGGGACTGTGTTTACAACACACCAATGTCAGACACAGCCAGGCACTTACTATTTTTAAAAGGAGGCTTACAATGGCAGCAGAGTCTCTCTGAGCAGGAAGGCCTTTCTTTGGGTGTTCCATGTTGCTGCTTGGATGATGTGAGCATATCCTAATTGCTGTCCAGTGAGGACCTCTCAGGCTAAGCGGCATGATGACATCTGATGAAGTGTTGATGCAGTACAGACTGCAGTGCTGGATCCATACGCTGTGACTCTTGGAAGCAGCCCTGGTGAGGACCACGGACCACAGAGTTAGCAGAGTAATAAGATTTACAAGGTTTTGTTTCTCCTGAATAGGTGAGAGGGGGATGAGGGCTAAGAGAGCTTTGCCCTGAGATGGGCTTCATCTCCATATGTATTTTATTGATGGTCTGTGTTCACATACTGAACTGCTAGGTGGGGATGAAGGGTGTTGGCATGATTTGTTTCCTCAATGGCTCCCCTTTGTGCTCCTTTGATTGAACAATGGCTTTTACCAGTTGTGTGAATTCCCTCTCACATCTTCTTCTCTCTGCAGTCTTGAAGGACGATTTGAGGAAGAAGAGTTACAGCAGATCTTGGATGATATTCAGACAAAGAGAAGCTTCCAGTACTGAAGAGGAAAATCTCTTGTAAAGATGGACTGATTCACTTACCTTGGGCTGCTCTTTTCCAGCTTGCCCCTTCATACCCTGAACTGGACTTGCAGAGCTCAGTATTGTATTTTATTTTGTATGGCGGTCGTTCACAACAAAGATTTTGTAAGTAATTGTATCTGCAGTGCTGAATTTTATCAGCCGGTAAATACCTGTTCATTGAAACACTGACACTGTGAGATGAGACCTCATGACCAAGCTCATTCTAGCATTTAGATCCTGACCATTGTGTGTCCATCATTGATGAGCTTTTAGTTGGGCTGGAATCTTTGGAGCGCAGTTATTTGTTTACATATCCTTCCTCACACAGGAAATAAATATGAAGATTAATGTACCCACATACATTGGTTGTTTATAAGGAAATGATCCTTTTGTATGCATGATACACATACACTGGTTCAAGTGGTGCTATAGAAATTCCTGACATGTCACACTATAACACAACAGTATAACTAAACCAAAACAAATCTGCCTGTTTGTTCTCATAAAGCAATTCTTGAGACCCAGTTAAGTACAATGATCATTCTAGGACTGTAATAATGTTGTAAACCATAGAGGGGGATTTATGAAAACGGGAACATACAGAATCTGGAGCAGTTGCCCATGGCAGCCAATCAGCTTTTATCCTTCATTTGCAAAGCTTAACGTGGTCCTTTACTCCCTTTGACTAAAAATCACATCAGCACACAGCTCTCCATGCTGATATAAAACCATCTTACATTCATTAGTTAAACGAACATATTTTTATTTTACTGGCAAGCTCTTTTTTTCCACTTCCTGGTCCACTTTGGCACAAATGATGTAATGTGCCCAAGCGTTGCATCCTGGGAAGGTTACATCAGCAGAGCATTGCTGGGAAATCTCATGAGATCTCAGGGAAAGGCATTTTCCTCCCGTGATGATGTGCATGGTCACATGTCCTAGTCACATGTGCCAGAGTTCCAGGAAGTAAAAGGAGATCTATTAATCTGCCCTTAGTTAAAATGGCCACTGTGAGAAGACTGGGAAAGAAAAGAGAAGTAAGGTATGCAAAGAATACAAAGCCGGCAATTATCTAGAAGTATCTGTTTGTAGATTGTCATTACTAAACATTTCTAAAGGTGCCTTTGTTGTTGTTTTGAAGCTATGGGTAAAGGTCCACCTTAACTGAATAAACTGAAGAGAGAAGCTCATTGGTTGCCATGGGCAACTGCTCCAGATTCTCTCTGCTCCAATATTGATAAATTCCATTGTAGCCATTGGGATTCTTATGATTGTATCATAAGTGGGTTGGCCCCCTTGTCCAAGAAAAAGATGCTGCCACTGTGCAATGCATAAATAAAGATGACCGCAGCTTTCTGGGGAGATTTTAAATGAAGTTATTCTTGGAACGAGCACTGTGATGGTTTTGAGAGTAGTACAATTCTTCAAGTGTTTGCATTTATAGGTTATGTATGCATTCAGTTATTAAGACCCCTGACCCACAGCGGACAACAGTCTTAACTCCATTTTATTGAAACCTCTTCAGACATAACACATTGTGCACAGCTTTCATCTCTCCAGGATCCATGAACTGGAATCTAATGGGAACTACTATTTTCACCAAAATGTGTTTTGCACTTGGACACGAGACCATGAACCTGCCTCTGTGTTGACTTACCAGACCTTGACTTTCAGTTATAAACTTGTTTAAAATGACAAATGTTGTTTGTATCTTTGGCTCCCTATATACAGGCTGTAACAAGTAAATAGGGTTCCCAGAGTGTTGTGGGTGAGCTAAAGGGACAGCACAACTACCTATTGCTTACAGCTCCCTTTGTGTGAATACATCTTCTGGTAGCCTTCTGATGAGGGATAAGTCACTGCTCTGATGACTCGTTCCCGTCATTCTGTAAACAAGGGGCTTTTTTTAAACCAAAAAGTGATCCTGCTGATTTATATGGGATACTAGAGATCTGACTGGACAGAAGATCAAATACTATACCATGTATCCTTTTTAACTGACAACCAGCACATCTAGGCTACTTTCACACGGGCTGATCAGGAGGGGGTTCCATGCATGGAAGCCCCTCCCCTGATTGGAGCAGTACGGATCAGATGTCACCAATGATGGAGGAAGAAACTGAAATGACCAGACCCCATGTCGGCCTATGGGGAATCGGATGTGCGTCTTGGACATTGCTCCCTAGCCTCAACCTGACTGGCCATAACTGTTATCTCAAGGACCGATCTTCCACACTGCTTCTCATTTTCTGCCGTTCATGGCCTGACTGTTGAAACCCATGTTCTAGGAGACTGGGGCGTTTCAGATTCAATTGTTCGAACCTTCCTTAAAGCTTGTTAGCCGTCGTTCACACCTGAGCGTTTTGTAGCGCGTTCTACGTTCGACGAACTCTCTACAAAACGCTCAAAAATATAAATCCCATTGTATTCAATGGTCTCGTTCCCACCTTGGCGTATTTCCGCCCGTCCCTAACGCATTACAAAATGGCCCACGCCTTATAAGGTACAGGTACTACTTTGGGCCGTTTTGTTGCGCGTTTTCATTGGGCTACAGCCAAGTAGCCTTCGGAAACGCGCGACGGTCGCGCAACTTTTTTAGAAAAAACGCGCGACAGACGCGCATATGCAATACGCCTAGGTGTGAACGAGACCTAAATCTATGTGGAAGATGTACTTTCACTAGTGTGAATCTCTATGGTGAGCATGTGGCCCTAACAAAAAATGTTGGCCCTAAAGCTGGCCATACACCTATAGATTATCTGCAGATTTTCTCTGGTCAGATGGAAAAAGTGCAACAGATTCCACCATCTACGCTAAACTGTGTGGATGGAGGACTCTCCCACTGGGCCAAGCTTCAGTATCTTGTTAGTTGGCCCCGCTGGCTGTTCAAATACCTGAAATCTGATTGGATGCAGGCATTGTTCAGGTGCCTATCTATCAGTCTGTATCACTATACAGAAGACAAAAAGAAAAATTGGCATCACAGCACTTGTATTCTATTCAGAACTACTATGCCCTCTGCCGCAGTGGCTGATGGAAGTTGTAGTTTCTCCATTCACAGATCCTGTCAAAGGATCTGTCAATGGATGATGCGGCTGGATGATTGAATGAAACTACTGAATGGATTATATCAGCAGCCTACAGAGAATAACGCCAGGATTCAGGTAAGGGGGGGCGTGCAATGTGGCCATGTTTCATGTTACACCCTGAATATGGCTGAAACATTGTTCAAAAAGTAAACAGCATTTAAGTGGTGAACCGTACCCCAATACCAGCATTCAACAGAGTCCCATACTCTCCTTTCTTCTGTATGCTTTATATTATGCTACACGTATGTTCTGTGATTCGTAGCAGCACTCGGCTATGGGAGGTGTGGGCACTGCTGCTGTTTATAGCACATAGCCTGAGGTTATACAATGTGTATTGGTGAGTTTTAACATTCATGTCCATATCCATTCTGGCACATGGTTTACTTTAACGGGGAGGAATTTCACATTGCAGCTATTGGGAATAAATATCTTGCTTACACATCAAAAACAGCTCATAGTAATTAGCAGCGCAGACAATATATTGCTCTTCCCATTTCACTGATTCTTGGGGGGAGGAATCAGCACATTCCAGGCCCAAGCTTTTTTATAACAGAGCGGCCATAAAGGACGGTGATTTATACCCAGAAATAGGACGTGCAGGGCCCGGGACTTCAACTTCATTGCCTTAAAAGGTGTGAAGGATCGGTGTTATTTAAACTATCTCCAATACTTTCACAACCATCTGCCGCAGTGTGTTTATTCCTTTCATGACAACAGAACTGTGAGAATTCAGTACTCTGAGTAGAAAATGTTTCCGGCTGAACTAGTTACCCAACGCAACCGTTTCAATGATGTGCATTTGAAGGCTAAAACCTGATTGGTTTCTATAATACTGCTCCAGTCTGGTTTCAGCTTTCTTTTCTCCTTTCTGTAGATCAGCCACATTGCATTTTGTAAGTAATGGATTGCATGCAAAGTCTGTTTTTCTGGATTGTGACATCAATCTGACACCAATGTTTAAATGACCACTGCAGTACATATGCAATATGGAGTTCTATTCACAAGACATTGTTATGTAGATATCAGGGACATTGGTTACAGGGAGAATACTCAAAGGTGGGAAATGTTGCACTCAGTGCCATATACTGTAAGGCTGGCCATACACTGTTTGCTCAAAATCATTTGTCAGATCATTCGATTTCGCCATCGCTGAGTCAACTAATTTTTTTTTAAAGCCCCTTAAACATTTTGTCCAGAGCTGCTACTTGAATGGAATCCCAGGCATATTAAACAGGTTTCCTTTGTGCCTAGCACATGCACATTAAAATACGTACGAGTTTTCCCCAATGAAAATCATGTTTGCGGTTAGATTTGTCCCCTCAAAGACATTTCCATCCAGACCTAAATAATTAGTACAACGAACAAACGTTCAGAAAATTATAATTTAGGAACAAAATGTCACTGGTGTATGGCCAGTTTAAAGTTCTACAGTCCCAGCATATCCGATCCTGTTATAACATCAGCATTGGAATAGGGATATATACAAGAGTTGTTTTTGATAATATAATCACAACTTACTGGAAAAAATCCCTTTTATGTAGTGAGTGCTGCCTTCCGTCTGCCCATCACTTTCATCAACTCCCTGGAATCCCAGTGTGCTTTGCATCTCTTTCCCTGCTGCTTGATGTGATGCAATCTCAGCTTTTCAAGAGTGCACATCCCATCATGCATTGCTTCCAGCAAGCAATGATGATGTTACATTGTGGGATGTTGAGTTGTAGTTCAGGAGGCAGGCTCTGTGAGAGTTCTGACACAAAGTAATGCATTGTCACAGTGCTGAGTGAAATTGTATCAGTGCATTGAGTAAGTACATCCTATGGGCATCTTTAATAAGTAAATTTACAAACTTCCACATCAATCTGGTGATTTTAACACATTTATTTTTAGATTTTGACCATACATACCCTTAAAGACGAGCCCTGTCTGACCTATTGTATGGCCTCATGCCATAAAAGTCAAACCTATCTGATCATTTTCTCCTGATTAATAATGGGGTTTCCTGCTCTTGAGATTGAAGCTGAGATTGAGTCCTGTTCTTTGAGCCATAGAGATTCTAATTTATGAAAATGAGGGATTCATGGATACCAGTTTTTCGGTATCGAGTATTGATATTTTTTTTCCAGTACTCGACAATGCCGAATGCCGGTATCAGAAGTCCCATTAAGGAAGACAAGCGGCATGTAAAGAATCGCCACCCAGCTTCCCAATTAGCAGGGAAGCCGCCCCCATGCTTCTCATCACTAGGTGACGTAAAGGCATGGAGCCGGCTTTCTAGCCAATCAGGAAGCCGGCTCCATGCTCCCTTGTCACGAGGTGACGGGGGAGCATGAAGCCAGCTTCCCGGGCCAATCAAAAAAGTTGGGCGCCGGGTTATTACACGGCGCCCGGCTTCCCGATTGCCCAGCTTCCCGACCATCCAGAAAGGTGTGCAGCGAGTCATTACACGCTGCCCGGCTTCCTGATTGGCCGGGAAGCCGGCTCCATGCTTCCTCGTCACAAGTGATACTGGAAGCTGAAGTATTGGGCTAGGTATCGGAGCACCAAATACTCGGCATCGGCACCGATACTAGTATCGGTATCGGTGCATCCCCTCTAAAAATCCTAGTGAAGTAATCCTGTTTCACTTATGGCACTCAAATTTCAGCTGCAATTAATACATAGAGATGTGGCACATTATATGAGAAATAATAGAAAGATTCCTCTGAAACTCATTTCATAGACGTGAAGTATGATGCTTACAATATACAGTATATATTGGATGACCTGTAGGTGTGTTTTATTATCATTAGTGAAGACACGTTTTGACACTAGGTACAGTTACTGAACCTATTTATCCACACGTGCCTGCACATTCCCTTTCCTATAGGATATTGTTTTATATTCAGATATAAAAACAACCACAGTGCTTCTACTCCAAGGATTTTAAGGGAAACTAACATCCAAAGTGTTTGGTATTGTTCTGAGTTGAAAATAGAGACGCTTGGGAGTCACTCCAGCAGTGAACAATACTTTACAAGGCAACGCAGCTTCAACTTCAGGACAAACATCCAAATGTAGATGTAAAAACATCCAGCCAAATATTCCCCTGGTAGTATGTGGCACATGGAGAGGAAGTTCCGGCTCTTCACTCCCGCTGATTTCCATCCTGACTGCTTTGCTCCTGCTGGCATTGAACAGGTTGTAAGGTTTGTGCCCAGCATTAGATGCACATGTACCTGGCGGATCAGAAATAGCTTATGATGGTACCTGCTGGATTTTAATTTGATAGATTTACCTACACAAAAGCAGCAATTTATACTGATTTCCCCTTACATCCTGGATACATATTATTTTACATGACTAAGGCTCAATACACAAAGCTTTAAACAAGGAGAAGGATTATTAATTCAACCATGTGACTTCAATTTTTCAATCTTGACGGCTAAAATAACCTTAAGGGCTCCATTTATTAAAGTCTCCATGAGGAGTATTGGCGCATGGGGCAATGGTCCCATCTGTGTACTGGGGTTTTACTTAAAGTGACTAAATTTAGGAGTTAAATGTTAAAAAATACATTCAAGTACCCTGACTATTAACAAAAATGTTTTACTTATTTGTGTATCACTCAGCTGTAGATCCTCAAATCATCTCTGAATTGGTGCTGACACTGTCCTTCCTTCTGGAGGGGGGCTACTTTTGTTCCCCATGGTTCCTGTGTGTGTTGTAAAGTAGTCACCGCTCCAAGCTCACTCCTGTGATGGACTACAATCCCAATACAAATTAGTAAACTAAAAGATTGTAGTCATCACGGGAGAGAGCGGTGGCTACCTTCTGAGTTTAGTGACACTTTAAACTTCTGCCCGGCGTATAGCTGGGTGGATGCCGTTTGCATGGCACTGGTGCCCTAGATGGCACTGACAAGTATAAGAATTTCCTATACAAGGTTTATAAATGAAGCCCTAAGCATCCTTCTAGTGTGTTAGCATCAATGTGTATCTAAATCCATGTACAAAAAATATTGCAGCTTACCAGACCTTAGATGTGCTGGCTCCATTAGTTTTCTTCAGGCTTCTGCCAGTAACACACTTCCTGTTCTAGGGTGACAAATCTCACTCACCATAGAGGAGCAGTTGTCATCCTAGGCTGCTCCCCTGATTTAGACAAACAGCTTCTCCTCTCTTCATCTCCATTATATTCAGAAGTGTCCTTTAGTTCACATGTCATAGCTGGAAAAGCTGACAGCATTGTTTGAGATATCAGTTCAGTGCACAGGAAGTTACAAGGACACTATCATTCTGGCAGGATCAATGAGTATATTTCTGTACTTGCAAACTAATGCAGCCACCACACCGAAGGACTGGTAAGTTGGGTTTAGATACACTCCTAGTATTGTAAAGGAAGAGTTCATAAAACTAAAACCATGGTTTCATGTATAGTAAAAGTAGCCATGTGTTCTCCTTGTAACCCTCATTGTAAGGTTAACATTTCCTGGTGCAGAGCAAAGCTGAAGTGAAAGAGCCATGACCTGGAACAACCAATCAAATGTGCTGAAGTCATTTGATTTAAAAAGAACATTGGATTAAGCTGGCCATACACTATGCAAATTTCGCATGGTTCTTGATGAACCGGCTGAAATGAACACAGTGGGTGCTGCTGTTGGCACCCTTTCGGCCGGCATCCCTCGATCAGCTGACTGAAGGAGCCGGTCAGAGAATCTTAGAACAAAGAAAAGCCGGCGGCCGATGTCGGAACACAGTGAGGGCAGCTGGGATTCCTCGATCAACGCAGCTCATACCATTGATGGAGGAATCTGTTGTATTTTTTTAATCAGCGCGCAGGATGAATGAAAAGACTAGAACTATAACCGTTGCTGTGTTATCGGATAATATAAACGGATAAGGAGTGGTCTCAGATCCACTTGCAGTTGGTGTTAGAGGACAAATCTGAGAGTGAAACTTCCTATGTTGGGAATACAAACACATTGCCGAAGATCTGTATCTGGAAAGGTTTGCACTTGATGGAATGGCTCTTTATGTCATTTCATTTTAATCCGTTGAATAATATAGAGCTTAAACTATACCTGCAAAGGGAACTATAAAGAGAGGTTGTATTTTTCCAAACTGTCGTATATTAATTCAGAATATGACCATGAATTACACACAGGAACTATAACAAAGTAATACATCCTAGTGAACAGTGTAGACTAGCATTAGGGAGTGCTACATATCTATATTCCATCAGCAAATCCACTAGAGGGAGCCACAAATACAATGTTATCCCTGATGTAATCGCAGCGGGATTATGATCATATTACCCCCTCGTCTGATTTCAAGCGGTGCAGACGGAAATAGAAGGAAGTTACGCTTTTGTTCCAAACAACATGTCCTTCCTAGAAAATGATTATAAATAGTATAGCGGCCTCTGAAAAGGGCAGGCTGACCTTACTCATCAACAAAGCTAGAACCCACACATGTGCTTTGTAAAAATAGTGGAATGCATTATCATTTCTTCCCATACACAAAAAGCATTTTATGCAGCTCACTGCAACAGCTGAATGCCCAGTTATGTGTGGCCGACTCCATTCAACTGGCAATAATGCAATGTATACTGTATTACCAGATTACAGACCTGATAACGCTGACAGCTTAGTGTGTTCACATGAGAGCATAGAGCCAGAGTTTGCTTAGTAAATGGACCAGTGAATGGAATCCCACAGGACACTGGCTAGTACCATAGTCTATTCAGAGGAAACTGGTGGGTCATTGTGTGTCAGACAAGGGGGTCTTGTTGAGACCATTGTTTGCAGAATCTGCAGTAGAGCTGTGTTCTTTGGGTTGGACATCTGCAGCTTCCTCCTGCATGGCTGTAGCGTCACCATCATGTGCTGGATGCTGCTGGCCGGGAGTAGCAGAGAAGGGGAAGCGAAGCCTGAAGTAGTCAATTCCTTGGAGGTCAGCTGGAAGAAACATAGAAATGAGGATGTGGGAACTTAGACTTGTCTGCAGTAGTTGACACTTGCCCATTCATTGGAGACTGCTGCTGCACAATGTGCATGCTATTATGTAACCGAGTACAATCAGGTATTAGGTGTTTGCTCCCCGTTCTCCTGGATATGCCTCCCTATCACTTATGTATGAGTACAGACAGGGCACCGATGTCTGCATTCTGCACCCTCCATGGCTCCCATGCATATAGAACTGCTAGAGCCACACACAAACCTCACTGCTTACCCTCCTTTAGCAATGCTCTTAAAGTGTAACTGAAACCAAACTTTTTTTGTTATAGTATTGATAGAATGGAGAGGGATTAGAACACCTGTCAGCTTTATTTATTGCTGCCTGTGTCCAGTGGCTTCATAAGGGGGGTGCGAGAAGGGGGCACCCGGCAGCATACCTGATCCCGCCGGGTCAATATCTCCTCCTTTTTTTGCTGACATCGCCAAGATGGCTGCTGGCAGTGAAGTACATCACGTTGCAGGACGACGTCACACCACGGATGTCATAGCGCAGGCAGGGCGGCTGCACCTGGTGACACCCACCCTGGTGCCGCCACTCTCTGTGTCTCCGTTAGGGAGATTCACCGTCACTATTTGTCCTGGTGACCGTTATCATCAAAAGTAAAAGAAAATCCCAAATTTTGGGTTGTCATCAGAAAAGGAATAGATGGGAAATCTTCTAATGGGGACACTAGTTCTGGTGACCCTGCTGACCCCTAGGAATTCCCCTCTCTTTAGATGGTTTTTATCTCACTTCCAGTTGTGGCTATTGGACAGGAAGTGAAAGAAAATATCCCCAATGTGCCACAGAGGGCAAAAAGAGCCGACGTGGGTTTTAACCCTCCCTTACTCTACCCAACACTGAAAAAAATGTTTGGGCTTCAGTAAGTGGGTTCAGTAAGTGAGTGACGGTCAGTGGTCATATGGGCTGTGAAGGCATTCCACCACACCAACTGCTTTTACTTCTAGCTCACCTACGGCCATAATGTACAAAAGTAACTAAACACACAGCATAGGTTCCTGCTCCTGGCACTTGCATGTAGTTTTCGACTTCTATTGAAGCAACCAGGGACCTAAGAAAACCAGGTGCTCTTATGTACAACAGAGGCCATCTCTCATGGTTGCCGCCTCTGGCCCATACCCTCCTGCACCATATAACTTGTTGGTTATGGGTGTCCATCATAATGGTGGGAGACCCAAATCATATTCAAGCACCTGGAGATGTCAGGAGTACTAAGTAAATATCAGTGTCGCAGGCGATCTTTAATAACCAAAGCCACGTCTAATCATGTTTAATTTATGGGTAGGCACAAATGGGTTGTAACACACCCTGGCTTCCTATATTTCTTGCATACCCCTGTAGAGAAAGATCCCCCTCAGTACTTTGTGTTAGGCCAGAACAAAGGTGTCATTTTTTTATGCAGTTGGACTGGTACTTGACCAATAAAGTAGTTGCCATGTTAGCCAATATGTTTAAACTCTCCAATGAAAACATGAATCTGCTTCATTACAATGTGTTTGTTCCTCAGTCATTTTTCTCCATGTTTTAGTGAATCAGCCTTTATAGTCTATGTCTTGGAACATCCAGAGGAGCTGCATAATGGCCGTGTCAATCAGATGGAGCTGAGAATCATTCACTGGACTCCCAAAGAGATATGAGAAGTCAGTGTAAGATTCAACTGTAAGAAATTGAAAACTCACTCATAGGTGGATGTGGGCATATGTGGAGTTGGTTTGTTGTGTTTAAAGCTCTGAGCTCAATAGCTTTCATTTACACATTTTCCCTTAATAACCAGAAATGATATACATCCACTTTATGTGCACCAAGCACCTTCACAAACCCAGATATTGCCTTATAAATGTAGCAGTGACATAGCTGGTGCAGAGAGCAGAGTTGTGGGACGGAGGAACCCACTAAAGGCTGCCTGCAGGAAGACAAGACCAGTTACCCTGCACAAGGAGAGAGAGCTGCAGTGACTGGTCTTTATTACAGGAGGGGGCAGAGACAAGACCAGTCACCCTGCACAAGGAGAGAGAGCTGCAGTGACCGGTCTTTATTACAGGAGGGGGCAGAGACATGACCAGTCACCTTGTACAAGGAGAGAGAGCTGCAGGGATTGGTCTTTATTACAGGAGGGGGCAGAGACAAGACCAGTCACCCTGCACAAGGAGAGAGAGCTGCAGGGATTGGTCTTTATTACAGGAGGGGGCAGAGACAGGACCAGTCACCCTGCACAAGGAGAAAGAGCTGCAGGGATTGGTCTTTATTACAGGAGGGGGCAGAGACAAGACCAGTCACCCTGCACAAGCAGTGACCGGTCTTTATTACAGGAGGGGGCAGAGACAAGACCAGTCTCGCTGCACAAGCAGTGACCGGTGTTTATTACAGGAGGGGGCAGAGACAAGACCAGTCACCCTGCACAAGGAGAGAGAGCTGCAGGGATTGGTCTTTATTACAGGAGGGGGCAGAGACAAGACCAGTCACCCTGCACAAGGAGAGAGAGCTGCAGGGATTGGTCTTTATTACAGGAGGGGGCAGAGACAAGACCAGTCACCCTGCACAAGCAGTGACCGGTCTTTATTACAGGAGGGGGCAGAGACAAGACCAGTCTCGCTGCACAAGCAGTGACCGGTGTTTATTACAGGAGGGGGCAGAGACAAGACCAGTCACCCTGCACAAGGAGAGAGAGCTGCAGGGATTGGTCTTTATTACAGGAGGGGGCAGAGACAAGACCAGTCACCCTGTACAAGGAGAGAGAGCTGCAGTGACCGGTCTTTATTAGAGACAAGACCAGTCACCCTGTACAAGGAGAGAGCAGAAGTGATTGGTGTCTATTACAGATGCTGTTTCATGCTGAATTACCCATAATTAAGGGAAGTAAATACTAAAAGAACCCCAATATTCAACTAACAATACACACATCTCTTGTGTTTGGAAAATATTGGGTTTGCCTAGACTAGAGTTTAGGTTTAAAGCAGACCTTACAATCCATGCAAAGTCCTTTTTTCCCAATATGCCTAAGCAATAAAAAAATAGAAAAAACACCTCGAAGGGGAAAAATGTAGATAATATCCTTTCCAGCGGCTTCTACAGTGTATTGGATGGTTTCCATCACCTTGCTGATGAGATCCCGAGAATGCCGAATATTCTACAGTGTACAGTGTAGGATCGTCTTATGAGATGTGAGCTGTTCACCATTCCCCAGGCTCTCACCAGAAGGGCGATGACTTCACTCTCACCTAAATGTCGCAGGCGGAAGTCAGGGGAAAGGATATGATCTAACTTCCCCCCACAAGGGCTTTTTCTATCATTTATTCAGCACGTTCATAAGGAGTAGTGGGGCCACGATTAAAAGCAGACCTTTTATGTGCAAAGTCTTCTTTAAGGATCAATTTTTTTCCCATAAGTCTTTTAAGATAAATGATAAGATTATGAGACAGCAATGTTTCTATCTTGTATAACAATCTACTTACCAGGAGTGACCAGAGGGCTTAGCGGATCCTCATACTGTTGAAAAGCATCGCTGGGTTCCAACTCAGTAATGTCCAGAGGTTCTGACAACTCCAGAGAATCAATATTCACCTCCATTGATGACACACTGTCCAGAGGAGCTGCAAAACACAGAGGAATACATATACACTATTTAAGTATTTTCCTGCACATCCTCAATCATACCGAGGGCAATTTATCAAAACTGGAGCAGACAGAATCTGGAGCAGCTGTGCATGGCAACCAATCAGCTTCTCTATTTCATTTTCAAGTCTTAACTGAACAAACTGAAGAGAGAAGCTGATTGGTTACTATAGGCAACTGCTCCAGATTCTGTCTGCTCCGGTTTTGATAAATTGCCCCATAGTCTTTACGCATATGAAAATATGATGATTTCTTTTGCTTTTAAGGTGCAAATTACAAAATTTAGATTGTGTCTCTGACCCGCCTACTTGTGTTACTTGCTGTGTATTACAAGTAACACCATGGCAGGCACAGTGATCAGATGTATTATGGTCCTCTGATGTTGTTGGCCAGATTAAAATGGCCTCAAACTGCAACCTCAGCGCTAATGGCGGCCACCAGAAATCCTAAAGATTATCTTCATGAGCATGCATTGTCTTGTCATGTCTTGTGTCAGAAAGTTCTGGGTACTTAATAGTATTTATTTGAGAGCTTTGTCGATAAAGGGAGGTAAGGGGTAAGAGGTTTTAGTTTTGGACAGAATATGGTATGGATGGGGACCATTCACACCCTAGCGAAACACCCACCAAACGCAGAACACTCTTGCAGTGCCGTTGTGGCTGAGTGAACACGCCTTTTTCCATGCATTTGCATATGTGGGAATGCACATGGACATGTGGGAAATGCATGCAGCAGAATTTGCTATATGCACTACTTTCCTGCTTTTGGCACACATCCAGGAACCCATTGAGGTCAATGGGGATGTGCGCCATATGCGGGAAACAAATGCCAGCGAACGCACAGGAACTTGCATCACCACGACGCGTGTTCCTGCTACTCTATGGTGTGAATGGGGACCAAGGGAGGGTTAGAACCCTGTGACATCTGTGTCCCATTTTCCCTCACTTCCTGACCAACAGCCACAACAGGAAGTGAGAAGAAATTACTCAAAAGTGAGGGAAATCCTTGGTAGTTGGCAGGGTCACAAGAACTAGTGTCCCCATTGGAAGATTTCACATCTATTCTAGTTCTGATGGCAACCCAAAATTTGGGATTTTCTTTCTTTTTCAGTGAAAACAGTCACCAGGGCAAATACGCTAAATCTCCCTAATGGGGACACAGACATCAATACAATCCTGACAGGTGCTCTAATCCCTCTCCCAGTGGTGTCACAAGAGGAGTGCGGCTTGCACTGGGTGACACCATCAGAGACTGTCAGTCATTTTGGAGTCACGCCCTCTGAAAAGTTGGGCACTCGGTCATGGACCACGAGCCCTACAGAGGAGGGGTCCCAGTGGGGGTCCCAGTGTCATACCTTATCCTACCGTATGAACATCCCCTCCTCTTTTTGACGGCGTCCATCACCAAGATGGCTGCCGGCAGTTAATTGCATGTGATGTGATGATGTCCCAGCGGGTGACGCACAGTGGCTGCCCCAGGTGACACCCGGCCTGGGGACACCTTTGCCCTCTTCACTCTATTCAAATCTAAAAAATAAATAAAGGGTTTGGCCATTTAGCTGCCTCTTGAGTTAAATCTCTTTACACACATAATGGTTGGCACTGATTGGTTGAGATGGCTGCTTAGTTCTAGTATAGTATACATAGACAGGTACTCTACATCGACTGAGAAGCTGTCATGGAAAACATCAGGCGGGCTGTGAGTCACATGTGACTCATGAGTAAGATTGGGGACCACAGATTTTCCAGATTTACAGAAGTGAAACCAAAGAAAACCGAATCTACTAAACAAAGCGCTCTGCCTGCTTGGCTGGCTGCTCATTCAGTTCAGAGCCCTGTAACTGTTCATCAAAATCCTTGGCAATTATTAGCTCAATAAGTTACAAGCACGGCCTTTTCAATGTATTTTAGCCTCAGACATTTAAAGTGACACTAAACTCAGGAGTTAAATCTTAAAAATACATCCAAGTTCCTTAACTATGAACAAAAATGTATCTTCTTTGTGTATCACTCGGCTGTAGATCCTCAAATCATCTCTGAATTGGTGCTGACACCGTCCTTCCTTCTGGAGGGGGACTACTTTTGTTCCCCATGGTCCCTGTGTGTGTTGTAAAGTAGTCACCGCTCCAAGCTCACTCCTGTGATGGACTACAATCTCATGTTTAGTTTACTAATTTGTATTGAGATTTTAGTCCATCACGGGAGGGAGCTTGGAGCGGTGACTACTTTACAACACACACAGGGACCATGGGGAACAAAAGTAGTCACCCTCCAGAAGGAAGGACGGTGTCAGCACCAATTCAGAGATGATTTGAGGATCTACAGCCCAGTGATACACAAATAAGATACATTTCTGTTAATAGTTAAGGTACTTCAATGTATTTGTAAGATTTAGCTCCTGAGTTTAGTGTCACTTTAAAGACTAAAGCCAGTTTCTTTTGTTTAGAACTGCTGTAGAAGAATGTAATGTTGCCTCACACATGACAGATTCACCATAAATACTCTTTGAAATGCTTGTTATCGTTAAACATTTCTCTACATCTGACTGGAAGGAGGATATCACCTTATATCCTGTGTTTTCATGAACAATGTGCTGCCATGTTCCTGTACTTGTGGACTTCTCTTCCCATGTGCTTATTTATTCAGTGTTACCAGGAAGGTGTTTTACTTCTTTCTCTTTTTTCCTGGAAAACAATATGATGCACCCAGAGAATAGCACACCCCGATCCGGGGGCATCCAGAAAATAGCACACCCCAATCCGGGGGGCACCCAGAGAATAGCACACCCCAATCCGGGGGGCACCCAGAGAATAGCACACCCCGATCCAGGGGCATCCAAAGAATAGCACACCCCGATCAGGGGGCACCCAGAGAATAGCACACCCCGATCAGGGGGCATCCAGAGAATAGCACACCGCGATCCGGGGGCACCCAGAGAATAGCACACCCCGATCAGGGGGCACCCAGAGAATAGCACACCCCGATCACGGGGCATCCAGAAAATAGTACACCACGATCCGGGGGCACCCAGAGAATAGCACACCGCGATCCGGGGGCATCCAGAGAATAGCACACCGCGATCACGGGGCATCCAGAAAATAGTACACCCCGATCCGGGGGCACCCAAAGAATAGCACACCCCGATCCAGGGGCATCCAGAGAATAGCACACCCCGATCCCGGGGCATCCAGAAAATAGCACACCCCGATCCGGGGGCATCCAGAGAATAGTACACCCCGATCCGGGGGCATCCAGAGAATAGCACACCCTGACCTTGGCATGGGGGGAGGGCTGGATAGTTGTGTTAACAATCTCAAGTGAAAAGTGGGGGAAGGTGCACGGGCGGGAGGAAATATCATGACCTCAGTTTTGAAATGATTGAGTTTTAAGAAGTGTTGCGACATCCAGACTGATATGTCAGTTAGTAGATTAGTGACACGCAAGGACACTGAGGGGGTGAGTTGCGGAGTAGAGAGATAGATTTGAGTGATAGAGATAGATAGAGATGGTATTGGAAGCCATGTGAGGTTATTAACTGACCAAGAGAGGAGGTGTAGATAGAGAAGAGAAGGGGTCCAAGGACAGAGCCTTGGGGGACCCCTACAGGAAGAGGAAGAGGAGGGGAGGAGTTAGATTTGTAGGTGTCACTAAAGGAGCGCTTAGATAGGTAGGAGGAGAACCATGAGAGAGCAGAGTCTTGTTGGCCAAGCGAGTGGAGTTTTTTGAGGAGGAGCAGGTGGTCCACAGTGTCAAAAGCAGCAGAAAGGTCTAATAGCAAGACTAAGGAGTAGTGGCCGTTGTGTTTAGCTGTTAGTAAGCCATTAGTGAGTATTAGGAGGGCGGTTTCAGTGGAGTGTAGGGGGCGAAAGCCGAACTGTAAGGGATCGAGAAGGTTGTTATCAGCGAGGTGGCGGCTCAGGCGGCTGTAGATAAGGCGTTCTATGAGTTTGGAGGTGAATGGGAGTAAGGAGATTGGTCTGAGATTGTTAAGGTCGGTAGGGCCCATTGATGGTTTTACAATCACATCTTCCGCCATGATAGAAAGAACCGTCCAGTTCACCACCAGGCAAACCTTGGTGAAGATCCATGCACTTGTATCTGAGTGTTGGCAGATAAGGTCTAAAGCAAAGCTAGGCAACTTTGGCACTCCGGCTGTGGTTGAACTACACATTCCATCAAGCCTCTAGGCCGTCATGCCTGTGGCTGTCAGTCTTGCAGTGCCCTATGGGATTTGTAGTCCCACTACAGCTGGATGCTAAGGTTACCCATGGTCTAGAGCAAGCCTTCTCTGCAGATAATCTGTCTGCCCATGGATACAAGTGTGAGCAGTGATGGAATAAAGGAAAGGTGTATAGAGCAAGCTATGTTGGCCATACACTACCAAAACTTTTTGAAATAAACTAAAATGTAGATTTCCTTGAACTGGATAAAAAGTTTGAGCCCCTCAACCACAGCAAGTGCATTACAGGAAAATGAGCTTGCCTGGCTGCCATGCTTTCATGGCTGTGATACTTTCTAGGGCCCATTCACACCAACAGTGTCCGGCTGCGATGCCCAATGTAGTCCCAGCACCAGAATAAGGCGATTTGTCTTATGTCCTATTACTTCAGTTTAATGCACTGTGTTAGTGTGCGCTGAAAAGAAGCAGACATGATGCATTTTTGTACATGTTAAGTTAAAAGATAAAGAACTGCAATGTGTGTAAATAACGCATTGCAGGGGAGTGTGCGTTCAAACCAATACCATTGTACATGGGTTACAGGTCCAAGGCAGGGTCAGCAGGGAACCAGCCCTCCAGTCACCTATAAAGGAGAATGAACCGGAGCTATAGGCCTCATTCACACAAACACACACTCACACACACACAGTTGTACAGCCGTACAGCATGCATGCATGCCGGTGCAGAAATCTGCACCCAGGAGTGACAGCTGATGCGTGCAGCCACCTATACCACTCAATGACAGGACGCAGCTGCAAACGGCTACATGCCACCTGAACTTGCACATCCATACAGGTACAGATGCATGTCCCTGGATGAGCGCACTTAGGGTTGCCACCTTTTCTTCAAGGGAAACCGGAACACTCAAGTGATGCGCGGACATTTTTTGGGGAGAATGAGTCGTGGCTTATTCATATGTAAATAGTGCCACCCATTCATATGAAATATCACAGTTGAGACTATTTTCAGTGGTGGGCCAGTAGCCCCTATCTTAATTTTGGTTGCCCGTCTGCCTGACATCATGTGTCTGGGTTTCAGCTGCCACGAAACCCGGACGCAGCATTCAAAACCCAGACTGCCTGGGTGAATCCTGGACAGGTGGCAACCCTAAGCGCACAACTTTTTATGACTGCACTGCAACCCAAAGTATTGTGGTCCCACATGTTGCGTGTAACACATGGCTGCTGGGAGGCGTGTTGGGGCGCCATTCAAATGAATTTCAATCAAGTGCACCTAGAACATGGTACTGCATGCTAAGTGTACTAAACCAGGGGTAGGCAACCTTAGCACCCCAGCTGTCTTGGAACTACAAGTCCCACGAGACATTGCAAGATTCTGACAGCCACAGACATGACTCCCAGCGGCAGACATGATGGGATTTGCAGTTTCATCACAGCTGGATTGCCAAGGTTGCTTTCCCCTGCACTAGATACACAATAGCATGCACTTAGGCGTCATCGCTTATATTGTAAAGCCCTGAGCAAATAACTGGTGCTATCTAAACCCTGAATAATAATATTTACCAGGACAAGATGGGGTTCAGTCTTATACCAGTCACACCTCTAAGAAAACATGTGTAACAATCCCCCCCTCCTGTATGTATCCGATCTCCTTCCATGCTTCTCCATAACACCCGCTTACACCCCATCCCAGCACTCACGTCTCCAGCGATCGCTCCGCAGGTGAATGTGCGGGCAAAATAGGTCCACTTCATGCTGGAGGACATCTTCGAAAAACCTCTGACGCTCCCTGAGGTGCTGTGAGCTGGAGGTCTGGCTCTGGTACAGGGGGTGTCCCTGAGGAGAAAAGACAGCATGAGACCATTAAAGTCCTGTGTGTGACTAGAGATAGTCAGAGACTGGCTCCCCCCCCCCATACAATGTATTCATCATCAGAGAGAAGTGTGGAGGAAACTGAGTCATGAGGGGGCTTCTCGCACACAGCCGTGTACTAAGAGCAGTATGTGTAATGACAAGATATGTAGTGCCAGGTTTACCTGCCTCGCTGTCATGTCTGGTCCACCTGGAACTGTACGGTTCCTAGACTTTGGGACTGCACGGTTCCTGGACTCTGGGACTGCACGGATCCTGGACTCCGTGACTGCACGGATCCTGGACTCCGGGACTGCACACCCTGTACACTACTTCTGAGGAGTTGTACTGAGAGAAGTCTGGGCGGGGAGAACACAATTACGTATCATTACTCATCTGAGGAGAATGGAGTGTCACTGCTGTACACTGCGTCCTCCTCACTGCTGGATTCTGGCTACAGAGATCCTTCTGTTTATTCCTCTCTGGTCACTATGCCCAGAGACACTGTGTACATTCTACTTTATTCTGTGCGGTCACTATACACAGACACCCTGTATACATTCTACTTTATTCTGTGCAGTCACTATACACACACACCCCATATACGTTCTACTTTATTCTGTGCGGTCACTATACACAGACACCCCGTATACGTTCTACTTTATTCTGTGCGGCCACTATACACAGACACACTATGTACATTCTACTTTATTCTGTGCGGTCACTATACACAGACACCCCGTATACGTTCTACTTTATTCTGTGCGGCCACTATACACAGACACACTATGTACATTCTACTTTATTCTGTGCGGTCACTATGCACAGACACCCTGTATACTTTCTACTTTATTCTGTGCGGTCAATAAAAACAGACACCCCGTATAGGTTCTACTTTATTCTGTGCGGTCACTATACACAGACACCCTGTATACGTTCTACTTTATTATGTGCGGTCACTATACACAGACACCCCATATACGTTCTACTTTATTCTGTGTGGTCAGTATACACAGACATACTGTGTACGTTCTACTTTATTCTGTGCGGCCACTATACACAGACACCCTGTATACATTCTACTTTATTCTGTGCGGTCACTCAACAAAGACACATTGGGGTTGACTTACTAAAGGCAAATAGCCTGTTCACTTTGCAAGGTAATTTGCACTTTGTGGGGGAAGTTACCCCTTAGCTTGGTAATGTGATGAAATTTCACTCTGCCAAGAATACCCAAATATGTGCAAGGAGAATAAAAAAGCTGTAATTTTGCATGCAGATGATTGTATGATGGAAGTCAGTAGAGCTTCACCTCATTCACTAAGCTAAGGGGAAACTTCCCCCACAAAGTGCAAATTCCCTTGCAAAGTGTATAGCCTATTTGCCTTTAGTAAATCAACCCAACTGTATACATTCTACTTTATTTTGATGCGGTCTCAATACAATTAAGCTAAATGTGAGATAAACTGACCATACATGTATTGACAGCAGCATGTTGTCATAGCTTTGCAGTGGAAACGTGTGCTCCTTCCGTCTCTACTCGAGTTTTGTGCTTGAATAAGAGATGTGCAGAATATGGAATACCTAATGGCTAGACTTAAAAGAGAACTATGGGGTGAGTGTTTTTCCTCATAGTTCTCTTTAGGGTCACGGAAGGACATATACTAACCTCCTCCCGTGACCCAAAGCTCAGTATATCGCAAGCTATAGCTCACGGTATACTGAGACCGCCGCAGCCGGGACGGATTTCAACAATACTGTCGAGATCCACCCAGCTATGTGAGTGACAGCGGGCACTGCCTATCTAGAGGCAGAGCCAGCTGTACCTGCCCCCTCCCCGTTGGTTCCTCCAGTCAGCACTGGAGGATCGGAGCGGGAAGGGGGGAATCTCTGCGGGGAGTGGTGAGTGACAGTCACTGCTCTCTGCAGGGAGATGATCGAGAAGTGAGCGAGCGACAGTATGTGTTCGCTCACTTCCCGATCTATTGAGCCGACGTGTGACAGTCTCATTATCACAGGTCGGCTCGAACTATGAGGATGAGTGATTTTCACTCACCTCATAGTTCTCCTTTAATAACACCTTAACTTTGTATCACAAGATCTGCAAAGCTTGGGAATCATTAGATGGACAGTGGGCCTTAGGCCCCATTCACACTGAGCGCGATATCGCTCTCCAATGCATGTCAATGGAGCTGTGCTCGTCCCTGTCACGTGTCGCTTGCGCAGGACCCTTTTTTGGCGCGGATGTCGCGCGATTGTACTCAGCCCAATGCAAACATTTGGAGGATATTGTGTGTTAAAACGCGCAATATCGCGCAAACTGACAATCGCGTGACAAAAGCTCAGTGTGAATGGGGCCTTATAGATTGGATATCTAAAACTTTTTTTTTTCTCTTTGTCGATGTCTTCCTCTGGCTTGATTGCTCTGGGGTAGATCGGACTCTTGGCTCTTGATCTTTCCATTTCTTTGATCTCTCTTGTTTCTTTCCCTTTTGATCCTCTAGTGACCTCTTTCTCTATCTTTTTTCTGAATCCTCACTTTTCATTTCTCGTTCTCCATAGTTAATACGGATTAGTCTTTTATTTAAAAGGAGTTACTTACTTATTATTCTCCAACTACATGTAACTTCCTTTTTTGAATTAATTTCCAAACTCATCATAGACATCTAGATAACTTTGTTCCTCTTACTTCAAAAGCCTAATTGTAATGTTTCGAATGCATTTTTAACCAGATATAACTTTTAGGTGCTTTACTTGACTATTTCGTTATGAGAATGTGATATATATATTGCTTCACTATGCGTATCCCTATGCTCCCAAGCTGGAGTCCGAGGACAAGGGGTTACACCATGAGGAGCAGCTGGAGAGTGTCATCAATCAGCATTCAGCATCTGCAAGGTAGTAGTCTCTCTATTACACACTGCGTATGTGTATCTGTCTATTACAAAGCATACCTGTCTATTACTCACTGTATATCTTTAAATTGCAAAGCATACCTGTCTATTACTCCCTGTATACAAGGCCTGGACTGGCCATCGGGCTGAGCCAGACACAATCCCTGCATCCAAAAAGCCTGATTGTGTTCGGCCTGGCTTGGCCCACTATGCCTGATGGCCTTCTCTGAGCAGGGCAGGAGGGTTCACTCTCGGATTGGCTGCTCCCCTGTGGCTTGTGTGGCGTGCTGTGTCTGTCCGCCCAGTGCCAGAAGCAACGGTGAGAGCGGAAGAGATCCTGGCAGGGCACCGCACTATTGGGGGTGGCTGAGGATGATGTGTCCACTGTCGCTCTGCAGGCGTTGCCAGGCAGCACGACATCCTGCTGTTTGAGGTGCTCACTGAGGAACCCGCTCCTACGCTCCACTAGCCTCTGCTGGCAGCTGGAGAAAATCTCCCTCCTGGTACCTGGCCGTCAAAGAGAAGATGCTCCAGGTGGTGCCTAGGGGAGGGTGTGTGTGGATGGGTGAAGACTGATAGGGGGTGAGGACTGGGTACAAGGGGGCCAGGGATGCCTGCTGGAGAGAGTGAAGACGTTTGGTTATGTGTTTAGATAAAGCACTGAGATCTTGAGGAATGCTGAATTAAGTTTTACTTACTAGTTAAGTTTTAATTATATATATATATATAGAGAGAGAGAGAGAGAGTGTGTGTGAGAGAGAGAGAGAGAGATATCTATATATCTCTATATATAGTGTGGGGTTATAGCTCAAATGGGGATCACCTTCCCTGAGAAAAAGGTAGTCCAGGCAGTCAGTTTTATTTAAAAGGTTGCAAAATCAAAACGAAATAAAACAGAAAATAAATCCTTCCAATCCCGGCTCTAACTAAACAGACAGATTTCCTCTCTGGCCCCATTCACATCAGGGCACTAGCGGTTCAGTGCAGTTTCCACACGGTTTTTGGTAGGGCGTTTTTAACTGCGTTTCAGTGCTGAAACACAATTAAAAACGCCCAGAAATGCACTGATCAGCACATTTCCATTGAAATCTATATGGAAAACGCACTGATCAGCACTGAAAAAGTAGCTCAGGGAACAGTTTTGGCAGCAGATGGACTGAAACGCACGATTGCATGAATGGGCCGCATAGGAATAAATGTGTTTTTGTGACGAGGGAGCATGGAGCCGACTTCCCAGCCAATCAGGAAGCCGGGCAGCGTGTAATGACTCGCTGCCCGGCTTCCTGATTGGTCAGGAAGCTGGCCAATCAGGAAGCCGTGCACCATGTAATGACGCGGCGCCCGGCTTTCTGATTGGCTGGGAAGCTCAATTGTCACCTCATGGCGAGGGAGCATGGAGCTGGCTTCCCGGCTTATCAGGAAGCCGGTCACCGCATCATTACATGGTGCCCGGCTTTCTGATTGGACAGAAAGCTGGCTCTATACATTCTCGTCACCTAGTGACGAGAAGTATGGAGACGGCTTCCCTGCTAATCGGAAAGCCAGGTGGCGAGTCATTACACGCCGCCTGGCTTCCTTAATGGGACTTTCGGTATCGGTATCCGGTATTGGCGAGTACAGGAAAAAAAATATCGGTACTCGTACTTGATACTGAAATACCCGTATCGGTGCATCCCTAATATATATTGATATAATAAAGACTTTTTTTATCATGTTTGAACACCATGTACAGCGTGCTGATTCCCATCTCTCTTATAAGGGCATGTGTTGACGGGTTTGGCAGGTGGACTTTGTCCTGCACTTCTGACTTGCATTTGACCTGCTTCAAGCAGGTTTTGCATTTATATTGACTATATTGGAAATGCAAAACCCACATAAAGTAAACAGAAGCCCGTGTACACAGATATAGTCCTGCTCGTTCACCATGCAACAGAGGGCTGCAGCCATAGAGAATAATGGCAAATCTGCCTCATGGTCCCAGGCGGACTGTATACATTCTTTGTGATCAGACCTGTAAGCTGCCACAAGTGGAGGAATTTAAAGGGATCTTGGAGAGACAACGGCAATAAATACTGTGTGAAGTGCTTTTTTTCTCTCATGACAGACTTAAATGCATATTTGGCTGTTTTGCAGAACACTGCTATTGCTAAGGTTACCAGGAAAGAATGTTTGAAGTTTATTATCAATTTTATATGTTATAAATATTTAGAAGTAAAAAATATCTGACATGTTCTGTAAAGTTCTTACTGTTCCCCATGTTAAAGAATAAGTGCACTTAGGTCAGGGGTGTGGGGTAAGAAGGATAAGTGCACTTAGGTCAGGGGTGTGGGGTAAGAAGGATAAGTGCACTTAGGTCAGGGATGCGGGGTAAGAAGGATAAGTGCACTTTGTATTAAAGTGCAATTATCCTTTACAGGAAGATTACAAGTGCTTACCTATAGTATTTCATAGATTACTGAACAGGATGTGAGAATAGGACGGAATAAGATTCATTCTTCACCAAAACATGATAAGAATTTTCATCTGCTCAAATAAACGTTTAAAGTTGAACTCTGGCCAGGAAAAAAATACTTGTGGTTGCTCCACCAACCACTCTCAGGCATCTATTATTTTAGTTTAAAGAACTATGAGGCGAGTGAAAATCACTCAGCCTCATAGTTCTAGCCGACCTGTGACAATGAAACTGTCACAGGTCGGCTCAATAGATCGGGAAGTGAGTGAACACATACCGACGCTCGCTCACTTCTCGATCCTGTCCCTGCAGAGAGCCGTGAGTGACAGTCAGGGATTCCCCCACTCCCATGTCCGATCCTCCAGCGCTGACTGGCAGAACGGACGGGGAAGGGGGCGGGTACAGCTGGCTCTGCCTCTATATGGGCAGAGCCAGCTGTCACTCGTGCAGCTGGGTGGATCCAGACAGTAATGTCGGGATCCGTCCCGCCTGCGGCATCTCAGTATACCGCGAGCTGTAGTTCGCGGTATACTGACCTTTGGGTGACGGGAGGATGCTATTTGTGTCCTCCCGTTACCCTTAGGAGAACTATGTGGAAAAGCCCTGACCCCATAGTTCTCCTTTAAAGAACTTTTCTAGGAATCCCCTATACTTACCTTGATCCATGGTCCAGCGTTCCAGTCCTCCGATATTCAGCCCTGCTGAGCGGAAGGGTACCTCTTGCAGCGCCCATGACCCATCCTGATTATGCGGCTGCTGGCCATTTGCTTGGTCAGATGGTCATGTATTGAATACAGTGCAGGCGTAATCACATCAATGTGAGGGAGTGTCTGCATATAGAGTCGTTTCAGCTGACTGGTTGCCTTCACCGGAACCGGTGCTGCAGAAGATCATAGTACCATGGATTAAAGAAGAACTCCGAGCAACATTTTTATTTTGTCACAGCCGCACTGCAAGGGTTAGCTGCTCGATTTGGTCTAGGGAGGAAAATAACAAAGTTATACTCACCCAATCTCTGAGCCAGCTGGCTGTGACAAAGCTCCCTCCTGTCTGTCTCCTCCTACACTCCGCCAGTCAGAAAAACAAAACAAAACACAGCATGGGAATGAATAGCTAGATTGCTATATGCTATTTCAATTTGCAATAGCAGACTAGCTATTGTACCCGCCCACTTCTGCTGTCAATCAGCAGGGGTGGACATGAAGTTCTCCATCAGGTCCTCCTCTGCTGCTTGACAGCAGCAAAGGGCGGGTGCAATAGCCAGCTTGTTATTGGCTGTTGCAAATTGAACTAGCATATAGCAATCTAGCTACTCATTCCCATGCTTTTTTTTGTGCTTTTTTTTTATTCTGACCGCAGCAGCTGTCAGAATACTAAAAAAAACCACAGCAGATAGCAAATGAAGCATTAGCTTATCTGCCATTATTTCAGGGAGGTGCTCCCCCCCCCCTCGAATGGGGGGGGGGGGGGGGCGAA